>NW_009631702.1:0-12003 GCF_000690535.1 Cariama cristata
AGGAGAAATCATCACTAAAACCCCTTCTCTCCCTATGTAGATATATGCAGCTATTTCTCCTTATAAGCAGATGAACACTGTAGGCTTTATATCAAAATCTTGCATTTTGCCAACTTGTCCTTTCTTGGCTCTTAATTATTTTGCTTCTATATTATAACCATTATCAATTTTCTCATTTAAGCTATTTTGATTCTGCCGTGACCTATTCCTTGTTGTATTCGGTTTTTGTTTTCTTCTGTGTTTTAATGTGCTTGGGTGACTTCTCAAATAGTGTTCCTTAAGGGTTTGTCCTTTCATGTATTTCAGGTTTTCTTTGGATTTCTTAATTGCTATTTTTACCTATTCTCCTTCTGTTGTACACACTACTGATCTTTTTGTGCAGCATTTCAAAAACCTGTTTAAAAGAAGTACTGAATTATAAGATGATTCTGTGTTGTCTTCCTTTCTATGTCACCTTCTTCTTTGACATCTTGATATCATGTCTTACTCCCCTTCCCTTCCCACCTGCCTTCTCTGCCTGGTGCTTGCCACTTTTGTTCTGCTGTCCTCTGTTAGTGGCTACCCTTTGCCATCAGAAGTCAACAAAAAGTCTCTTTTTCAATCGTCAAATGTCTTCATACACCAGAACATGGTTGTTTGCTGTTTCCTTTTGCATCTTGATGACCAGTTATTTTGTCAGTATACCAGCTTTACTTATCCCTTCATTTTGTTCCTATGCTCCTGTTAAGTGATTTGTAAGTTGCTGCTCCTTGCACTAGAACATACCCTTTCTTTTTTTGTTTATTCCCGTTTTTAAGGTCTTTAAGTGTGCATCTACGTATGGATAAAACTTGCCAAAAACCTATGGCACACTTGTAAAAACACTTTTCACAAGCTGAACGTATTTAGAATCTCACACTCTTTTGTCTTTACTTGAGGAAGAATTTTAATTTCTATTGTTTGCTGTTCAGGATAATGTTGAAGCTTAACAAATGCTGACTTATTCAAAAGCAGCCGGTTCTGTGCTGTAATACTAATAACTACCTACCACTTTCTATTTCTCCTATTCCAGAATGACAGAAGGGTGTTGTATCTTTACCCTTTAATTTTCTGTCAAAATATGCAGTAGGGATAAATAAGCATCTGATTAAACAGTGCAACTTGGTTTTGTCTTCCATATAACACTCTCTTCTGAATTGTGGTAGTATCTCTGTACAAAGATTGGCCTGACCGCTTGAAAAGAGGAAACTTAGAGAAAAATGTCATATGGCCCTATGTAAAGATTTGGGTACTACAAAGACAAAACTCCTTTGGTTTTCTGAAAGGGTTTAGAAAAATGAAAACACCAAACTTCTGGGAGATCTTAAACAGTATGTCGTCATCTCAGCTTGACCTGGAACGCATCTGTTAAAATTTGTGACTTGTGATAACAACAATTATACATTAACAGCGTGGGTATTTTGTGATTGCATTTAGGTAGCATGTATGGAGTTAGAGAAATATTTCTGAAGAAAGTAGGTTATAAATTCCTTATGAAATCTGTATGAAGTGTCTGAAAACAGGCACAGAGACTCCTTGATAATGAAACAATCTGTTGACCTTAGTTTGAGAAGAAGGGGGAAATGGCTTGGAATATTTCACAATTTAATTAAAGTGTCTACTTGTATAAGTACTTTAGACCCTGTAATGAGCACATAAAACTTTCCAGGAAATTCTTTCTCTTGTAGCATTGACAAGGAGGGTCTTTTTATATGTAGGTAACAGTCTTTAGCTTTGCATTCATGCCACATCAAAACTGAACGCTGTTTTTTAGCTCTGCTTTCCTTCCTGCATCTTGGTAGTTGGTTAGAGGCCTTTAAATGTGTGTGTGTGTGATCAGTCACTCGTCGTCAGAGCCCAGCGAAACAGCTTGTCCTTATGGACATTTGAAATAAAGCCAGTCTTAGCAAGGAGATGACTTGCAAGAATTGCCAACAAATTAGATGAATTTTTAGAGTGGATATGAAGTCTGGTTAAACAAGCATTTAATTTCTTTTAGCAGCTGATTGATTGATTCCAAACAAAAAAGCTCTACCATCTGGTCCTTGGAAAACAAAGAAACATTATATGTTCCTTTTTTTTAAATTGCATAGAAAAATATTTCTATAATTTCCCAGTTGTGTATATATACCAATTTATATAAATTACCATTTTTACTTTTTCTATGCATAAAATAATGTATTCATGTGTAATACCCAACACTTTAATAGTCATACATTTCAAAGAAAATACGGGAATTACTAGAAAAGCTTCTATCTACAATGCTTATTATGTCTGATCTATTCATCATAACACAGTTTGACAATCAGTTTTATGACTTGAAATAGAAAGTGGTATAGAGAGGTCAAGGAAAAAATGAAACAAACCCCCCTGTTAAATCTATTAATTTCTTCCAGTAAATACAGTGAAATTTTAGACCTTGCTGGAGCAGAGTATTAGTTACCTAGATATTTAATAGAGTAACTGCAGAGCTGTGTAGAGACAGATATTACATGTAGTGAGAAATGTCACAATTTTGAAACTCTCTGTTGTTCTGAGTGGTAATAAAACCTGAAAAATTCTAAAATTTACAAAAGGAAAGCTCATGAGCTTTTTGATGTCTCTCTTGAAAGAAAACTAAAGGGAAAAGGATGTTGGATCAACAGAAGTGTCTCCATTTATGATGTAAAACTTAAACCAGTGTATGAAAAACTTCCTGAACCAAAGTGTTCTCAAAAACGGTTCAAAGATACTCTTGAAAAAGTTTAGTTGTTCCTCCCTCCCGCCAAGTTGTTGGAATTCTCCTCCTATTCTGGCTTTATCTCACATGCCAAAAAATGAAATTGTGTGCCTCAAGCTTTTAATCACTTCTGCATCTTTTGGAAAGATGCTTTGTTTTCTGTGAATGTCAGTGATATTACTTCAATCTCACAGGTATAGTTCTTGATATATAAATAAAGTCAATTTATTGTCATTATGGATTTTTTGCTTCAGGATATGAAGATCCTTATTGCTGTGTTTTATTTCATTCCAGCTATTTATGAACTCTCTTGTGAAGCATACAAACACTTGGGCAAAACTTCAAATTACTACTGGATAGATCCAGATGGCAGTGGGGCACTGGGACCTTTGAAAGTTTACTGCAACATGACAGGTAACTGCATTGTATTTGCTAATTCAATTTTTTTTGTTTTTAAATGTAGTTGGGAGAAAGAGTCTGTTCATAATTCATATTTCTTGGCAAAAGGAAAATAATTGCTAAGAGCTTTTCATGAGAGGGATCATGAAATCTGTAGTCACCTTTCAGTACAGTCTGAGTAAGGCAGTAGTTAATCCATTTCATAAGCTTTTTGAATCACAGCTATTAATTAGCCTTAACAGGCCTTTGTATCCTCAGTGGTGCATCATTTAAAAAAAAAAGTAGATATATATGGCTATTTAACAAAATTATTGTATGTCAACGTATTTGTAGTTCAGTAATATCTGGTTCGTGGGGTACTGTAGAAGGCAGCTTTTAAGAAATGTCAGACTTTTATTTCTGTCCAAGTATTGCCAACTTTCACACTCTTACCACCACAGACAAGGAACAGAAATTAATTACAAGAGAAACAAGACCTCTGAGTTTTCCTTTTTGCCTGTTTTGTCTTTAACTGGTGTTAGAAGAACCTATCTTGTTTAACTTTTGAGACCATATATATAACTGCATTAACTTATTTTGGTTTTGTGGCGTGGGTCTTTTTTCCTGCTTTTAACACTAGTTTTGCATGGGTAGTTTCCCATCTGGGTATTCTTGCAGAAGATATCCCGTCTTAGTCATCTGCATTGCCATGCTGAGCTAGAAAAATACAATAATGAAAAAGGGGGCAATTTTCTGCACCAGGACTATGTTATTTCTTTGGTCTGTTAATGCGTGACAGTTGTCTCAGCACTTTTTCTGATATGAAATATTGGGTGGCTGATACAACAGACATGTCCCCTGACTTTCCCCAAATGTCTGCGTAGTAAGGCTGAGTTTCAGTCTGTGCATTGGGAATCCAGCGCACGTCTGAGTCCTTGGACTTCAGCATCAGCAGCAGGAACATGAAGACACTATCCCAAGTTGAAACAGTGACTCTGCCTCTTGAGAGAGCATAGTGTCTGAAGTTCATGTAGCTCTTCTGGAGGCAGAGACCTGTACGTGTCTGGATCCGTGGGGTGGGTTTTGCCCAACTTGGATGGGAGAGATTGGGGGAATTTCAGAGGGGGATGCATGGCACATGCAGCAGACCCCCGAACAAGTGCTCGTAGGTAGACAATCTGTTGGAGAACAGGAGAACACCGTTGTTTCCAGTTGTCATTAATGTCTGCATTTGTATAATAAATGCATACCTAAAAAAGAGTCTGACCTAAGCTCTGGGAGTGCCATCGGTCCTTGTTGGACTGGAGAGACAGGCCAGCCAAGCTGTTCTGAGACACAGGTGTAAAGGCAATCTTGCAGGTAAGTGGATCCTGACCCAGTTAAGTTTTTTTTTAAATTGTAACTAGCACCTTGAACTGTATTGGTAACTAATCAGGCAGGCACTGTAGGGAGCAGTGCCAAGAATTGCTGACCTATTATAGCAATTTCTGCTATTCAGAAGAAGAACCGCTGTGTTCAGCGCTAACAATAGCGTTTGAGTAATCGTCAAAGGTAACTTTGTAAATTAAAAATATACTACCATAATAGTGTGAGGTGCAAAAAAGGACACCTATCCAGTCCTACAGTATTACTCATTCATGTTAAATATAAATATACAGCAGAAGGTCCTAGTGGCTTGTTCAACACTGGGGGGGAAAAACAGATAAAAAAAGGAAAAGTAACTATTTCATTTCACTAATGCGTCTCTTCTACAAAACAATTTCCAGAGTACTTTTCTGGTACGTGACCTTTTCCTAACTGCAGTGCAAGGAGGTCATAGGTGATAGGATAGGTGATTTAGTGCTCATTCCCTTCATTTGGATATGACACATGCTGTGGAAAAATGCATTTTTCATTTTTAACTAAATTGCTCTCATCAGCAACTCTTTGCTACAAGAGAAGGCATTTTGCACTAATATCCGTGTAACTATTAAAATTTTAGAAATAAGAACCTAACAGAACTGTTTCTTCATTAAAATGCAAATGGCTGCAAGAAATACGTGAAAGTCGATGGGAAGTAATTTTAATCTGTGCTTCTAAAACTGGAAGACTGCTCTGACAATCATTCTTGAACAGCTTAGTAAAGCACATCACCTATATACGTACTGCGTAGTACCTACACATTACAGCTGTTACAGCGTTCGTTTTCTCTTAATTCGTGGTCATCTTAAACACTGAAGACTGTGAAGTGTAAAGAGCTATGTTTTTAGGAGAAAAGTCAGAACACCCTAAATGTTTTTCTGAATTGATATAAATAATTATCAGTAATATATGTATTAGGGAAGGCTCAGAGTGAGGTTACTTGAGGGCTTGACTTTGCTTCATCAATGACACATTTCTGTAGAACCCTGCAGCAATGATGCATATCTTGTCATATAGCAAAAGGCAGTATAGCATATTAGAATAAGAGCAGAATTCTCAAATAATTTTAGTATCGAAATTGTGCAGGTTTATGGTATTATTAGCACTATATTTGAAAAAGAACTTAAACTAGCTCAATTTACGATTAACTTTTTTGTGGACGTGAAACTAACCTACAGATCTAGCTATGCTGACTAGTATGTGGAGTATACTAAATGAAAAACAAAACAAAAAAACCCCAACAACAAAAAAACCCAAAACAAAAAACCAAAACCAAACCAAACCCCACTACTTCTTATGGCAGGATAGTGATATTTTGTTTTAGTAGAGACAGCCGTAACTGTGTTTCCCTCTCTAGCCTGAGAGTCAAGTCTAAATGTTCCTGTTAAACAAACATCTCTGTATTAAATTGCTACTGAGGTTGCTAATAGACATTTTAAATATCCCTTGTTTCATTCAGGTGGAACTGGGAGGTAAGAACGTCTTGGTGACTAAAAAGATAATGTAAAATGTGACTTGCTAGTTTGGTTCCTAGAGAAAACGAGTCCACAAGGTTGGGGTTATTAGCAAAGCCAGTATCCATCTTCCTAAAACAAGCTGTCTTAACAGTTATGTACTACTTTCACACTTACTGTAGTACAGTTTTACTGGTGCAAAATGTTGGAGAGTAAGTTGCACTCTCACTTGACTAGAAACCTTTAGGGGCAAGGGCAATATCCTGAAAAGCCACTGAAATTTTATATTTAGAAATTACATCTTTAGCCATTGAAGGTACTGTATCACAAATTTCATTATTTCATCATTGTGTCAGCATTTCACCTACAGATTCTATAGTCAGAAAGTGTTAGGGTTCCCAAATGTGTCAAAAAAGTACTTTAAAAAAAAAAACTGAGGAGAAAATTATGGTGCAGTAGACAGCTGTCTGGGCATAATCTATACCCATCTTCAGTGTGTCTTAATTTAGTAAGCTGCCAAATGTCATGATGAGTCCTGTCTTTCACAGATGTTGCTGTGGTAACTAAAAATTAGTCTGGTTTTTAAGATGTCCTGGCAATTCTGTAGTGCAAAGTCGTAGAAATACATATGCATGTGTGCTCCCCACAGCAACTCTGTATTGTCAAAGAAATCCCAGAGCCCCCCTGATCTCTTGTCCTTGTCTTCTCCAAATAAACCTTATACTCACAGTGCGGTGTTTTGATAGTGAAGAGGAACCAAGTGCTTACATCTTATGTCCTCATAGTGGAATTAAAACGTTTTGAGATATCACATTTAAGTATCTGTTGCAGCTGCACTAAAACAGCTTTCCAAAATCTATGGCATTGCATTAGATGTTCAGCAGTTTTCCAAATACTTACCAGTAGAAACTATGTAAATTTTAGGTAGGGTTTTTTTTCATTTACAAAAAACAGTATTGAAAATGTTTAAAGTTGGAACTTTTCAAATTAATGCACTTAAGAAAAAATATTCCTTGAAGCTATGACGTGGCATAATGTTTAACCATTAGACTGCTTTTCAGTTTAGCCCAACTTGTGATCTTAGGCCGACAGAGAACTCTTCCAAAGCGCGCTCATCCTGAGGCTGAGATCTCCCCCTCTTTCAGAGGCAGGTCCACGAGGCAAAGGTAGAGTCTGCATTCAAGCAGGTTTTTCCACAGATGGAGGATTCCTATCTTGTATCTAGTTTAAAGCCTGTCCTGTTTTCTCTTTAACTGTCATTAGAACAGGAGCTGTAGTGGAGAGAACTGCTCTTTTAAGGTATTTGTTGGAAGATGTAAGCTTTGAGTATGTTACAGCTTCATCCCATGCTTTGTGTGATATCTTGTATTTCCGAATGTCTAGACTTGATTCAGTTTCCTATGGCAGTTTTTGTTGCCACCCCATTGAGAAGGACGCAAGAAATAAGTCAATATGTACTCCCTATTTTTCCTGTTTCTTTTTTCTCCCTAAAAGAAAAGGGAAAAAGGTGTCAGAGCAGTGAGTTTACCCTGATCCTGTCTGGTGTGTTTGTCCCGCAAGAGTTTTCAGAGCGGAGGGTGAGGAACAACGTGCAGGGGACCGTAAGTGCTTGGTTAGTTATCCTAACGGCTGTATGGGATGTCAGTGGGAGAGGCGAACCAGCACTTTGGTAGTTCCTTGAGGCTTTATGCTGAGGCTAGGGAAATCATACTCTTTCTGCTGTTTCTTCTGCTTCATCATTTAGACCACTGATGCAAAGCAGAACTGAAAGGTTTCATAATCTATTTTACCAGAAGACATGTCAGTTAATTCTTTCTATTGGTCCTGAAGTCATTATGTCTCTGTGATGTGGCTTTTATCTCATTTCAGGATCCAAGTAGCTGCAAGCATAATGGCTCCATTTGAGTGGTACTTACCCTATCCCCTTTCTAGTAGAGTTCTTTTGCCTAAAGCTGCAGATCTTCAAACACTTTGAGAAATCATTATGTGTATTCATAGCCTGCCTCATTAAGGTCAAATGTACAGGGTGGCTTCTCTACCCACTCTCCCCTTTTCTCTCTCCTCTCTTTTTAACAGAAGCGGCACATTTAATAATTACTGCAATGACTTTGTGAGTAGACATTAAAAACCCATAACTGTCGTATCCTGTGATTTTTTTTTTTCTTTCTGTCTTCTTTCTGTAAATAGTGGGTCACTGGAGTGCTTTTTACGATGACATACGTAGAAACATATGGCATGAATATAAATGTGCCATCCATCACTACTTACTGATGAAAAGTGCCCCAGCAGTGGTAAATGTTTAATTCTATTGCATATATCTGTATAATTAGTTTTTCAGATGAGACATTTTACCTGAGAACTGATTTACTGAACTTCCAAGGTACCAAAACTTTTATTCATACAGATATATATAAATGCATGTGAAACATAAAATTTTGAGCAATTCAATAAATAGAGGTAAAGACTCTTTTTCTGTGCAGATTCTCCAGTTTGAGAGAGGAAGGAATTAGTATTTTTTGGTTTTTAACTCAAATAGAATAAGTTGGCACACGTTTAAAGACAAACAAAATTTTGTCATTGGGCAATGGTAAGTTCTTGCCTGACAGTAAGAGTATAGAGACTTACACAATGTAATCTCATTGCAGAAAGCTTCCAATCCAAGTATTTAAAGTCTACCTAAAATACAGGGAGGAAAAATGGCTTCAGTGTTTCAAATATGACATACGAATTGAAGTTTTGATTTTTAACAGCATCTCTTACACGCTTTTCAGTTGTAGAGCTTTATTTTGGAGGCTTTTTAATGAGTCTGTCAGACACTTTTACGAATTAAAATGATATTTGAGAGGTAAAAAGAGGAGCAAAATAGGTAAGGTGTATTGAGGCTGTTGTTGCAGAGTATGCAAGCTTATTTCCTTGAAGGTGAAACAAGAGCAGGAACAACCATAGAAAAAGAAGAAAACGGAAGGGGATGGTGGGGAAGGGCAAAGGCATGAAACCATTTAAGACACTGGTTTTGGCCAGATGACTTATCAAGGTAGCCTCTCTGTATGAAGAAGGGAGAAAAGAGACTGAGGAAGAAGGAAAATATTAGTCATTGAAGCATCAGGGGATTGTCTCTGGAGCAGCATCTATGATGGCAGACTTTCTTCCTAAGGCGAGTTCATCCTCCTAGCATCAGAGTAGAGTAACAGACCCATGAGAGACCCAGAGACAGAATAGACTGTTGATGTTGCTTGCCAAGTAGGCTGAAACACCCTGCATCTCAGTTTTAGCTTATTGATTGTTTTTTTTATCTGTTCTTATTTACAAGGCATGCCCTTTGTATTCTAGATTTCATTGGCACATCATTTTGTTTTGCATTCAAACTTTTTATTATTTTTAATTTATGTCAAATTTGGTTTTCTTGTAAAAATGCTCGTTGTGGTACTGGACTGTATCTCAACAAATTTGGCTAGTGCCTTTCCTCCCTGCGCTCTGGAGCACAGTACGTACTGTTGGTAAGAAGGAGGTCATGGTTGTTTTTCCAGCTGGATGTAAACTTTCCACTCGGCCTCAATCAGTTCACAGATTGTAATTGCCAGCCTTTATGTGGACTCGTCTTGATTAGGTGCAGCTTGCTGGCTGTCTGGAATCCTTCTGAACTAAATCAGATGGGCTTTTTTGGTTGATTGGTTTTGCCTCAGGTTAACACTGAGGAATGATGTTGTTAGGCACTCCTGTGCTTGGTAGTTACTCGGGTTTGCCTGGTTAAAGCCACTATCTAGATGGCAAGGGATGAGTGGGTGTTGCTGTGTTCTGTGACAGGTTGTTCAGTTTGCCGTACTGACAGGCTTTTGAGGATGGAAGAGGAAAGGACTACAGGCTACTCAGCCCTACCGGTAAAACTACACTTGACTGCCATGTGATTGTGAGATTGTTTTTTATTACTTTAGTGTTCAGAACTTAAAAAAAATGTACTGTCATAGAAACACTCTCCACACGGAGATGAAGGTTTTAATAATCTCAGGGCTCATCATAATATAAAAAAAGGGAAACAGGATGTGAATCAACATCTGATGACTTCACTAAACAAAAATGTGTCCTATCAAAAATGTGGTGTCAGAGCTTTAGGGTTTGCAGTAAATCATGTTAGAATCACATCATTCTAAATCATGTTAGAATAGCTCTAGATATTTTCTCCAGTCACCCTTGCATGTGTGGAAAATGAAAAGCTAGCCCGGTGTGCACCTGCAGAGGAAATGTCTAAACTGTAAAATAAAAAAATACTTTGAAGTCTTGCCCCTAGGAGAAGGTTCTTGATTTGCAGTGTTTCAGTAGCGGACAAACTTTATCGTTGACGTTTAAGGTAGCTTCTCAAGTTGCCAAATAATAGAAACATTTCCTACTGTCTGACTACTTTCTTTTGTTTCTTTCCCTTCTTTCTTCCTGTCCCACCTCAAACTCCAGAGTGTCATATAAGACAATATAGGAATAAAAGTCTGTCATGTAATCCTCTTAATATACATCAAGTGCTCATAGTTGGGTATGAGCATCACAGAACATCCATACTTAGGGCATAAGGCAATTAAATGCACATGGACCTCAAAGCATGAGAACAAATTGGCATTTGAGAGTGACCTAGCAGAAGCAGTTGAAAATAAAGCAGAATCTTAATTTTGCTAAATTATTTAGTCGAGGAGGAAAAAATCCTGACATCATCTGCAGTCGGAAAATATTCCTCAGTTGTTGGAAACTGAGCTCTGAACAGAAATTAGAAAACAATAAATCTTTCTACAACTCTTCATGAATTGCAGGACCCCACAAGCCTGTATTTCAAGAAATGTGTCTGTAACTGGGGGAGCAGGAAAAAAGGGATGGTTGGAAATAGAATGATGCAGGGTACCGTCTACCTTAAACTATTCCTGTGGGTGTTGAAAGCAAGCGTTTAGCTCTGGATTCACTCCCCCACATGTGCCATACCGGAGATGTGAGGAACTTGGCACGAGCTGCTTCAGGCCAGTGATACGCTTCAGTTATCCCTAGGAAATTGCTCCTGTAGAGAACATTATTGAAAGCACAAACAAAGCTTGTGTTTTCTGCAAAACTTTTATTTCTGCTGTTGGTCGCTTCAGTCGTGGTAAGGCTAGACAGTTAATTTATCCCTGAAATGATGGGAGAAGTTGTTGGCGTTTTTTAAATTTTAGTTTAGTTTGGTAGTACTTTCTGCAGGTTTAGTTTGGTTTTTTTTTATGGTTTGGGTGGGTACAGATGTTGGGGAAGGGGGGGGCTGTTTCTGCCTCTGCTTGACATCGCTGGGAAAGCTTCTCCTCTTCTGTGGGCTTTGAGGAAGGAGCCCAGTGATCCAGCTGTACTGTGCCAAAGCCTGGAAGGTGAGAGTCGCTAGGTTCAGGTGGGGGTTTCAGGTATACCGAAATACTTTCTCGTATGTGCTTCTCCCTTAAGGCTTCCTTTCCTTGTCCTTTAAGAACACTTCAAAGGATGGCTTCTCAGCAAGTCCTATTCAGAGTTGCTTTTTCTGACTGCTAGTACTGTCGTGTCTTGTTGACAGACAGTGGGACTAGGATGAAAACCACTGTACCTGTTCTAAGTATTCTTCCTGTTGTCGGTATTTTTTTTTTGAACCTGAAATCAATGTAGCTAAAAGATCACAGAGCAGATTAGTTTAAAGGAAACATTTAAAATCCTGTTCAGATGGCAAATGTTGTATTAAGTTCACTTATTACTGAGCTAGATAATCAAGTGATGAAAGGATTACAGACAATTTTAAAAAGAAAGAGATTCATTCCACTCGAGAATTCCCAACCAGTATTCAGGGTGCAATGCTAAATTAATTTACCTAGAAGGGCAGGTGAGCCGTGTTGTCACTATTGCTGTTAAAAATCAAGACTTCTTGCTTCCTCCTATATGTTCTGACAAATGTTTTTTTTTAAAAAGAAAATACTTGGGCAATGAATAAGCTGCAGCAGACATCCATTTTGATCTGTACATATGCATATACAGGGAGGGAAAGCACCGCTGATGCGATTTCCCTAC
>NW_009631702.1:12034-16339 GCF_000690535.1 Cariama cristata
GAGGGGTACAGAACGACTCTCCCAGGACTTACTAACAAGTGAAGTTAGTGCAGATTATGTAGGAGTGTGAATTTATAGTGTTATGGAGAGTTTGTGTGAAAGCTGTCTTTGAATGCTCTTAGTAGATCCCAAGATTACCTACATGTTTGCATTTTATCACTTAGAATTAGTCTTAGTGCTTTTGTACAAAAGAAACCAAATGTGCAATAATTATGATGTGAATTTACAGACAGTATCTTTACTCATTTCCAGAATGGCTGCTTAGTACGGGTTTTAGGGCAGCATCAGAAATATGCTGTAAACTCACCTCCACCTCTGTTCCCCATGGTGGGAGAGGATAGAACTGGGGAAAAAGACTTAGAAGGGTCATGGCAATGAGAGCAAAAAGGACTTAAATCTGGGATCGTCTGGGAATTGACGTCTCCAAGGCCACAGAAAGCAGCACTTCTTTTAAAATATGGCAGTCGATCAGAGAGTGCTGTGAAGAGACTACTTACACCCATGAAAATTAAGGAGGAATTTTCCTGGGAGAACCAGAGTTGGTTGCAACCTACTAGAGGTTATCCTTTGCTCCATAGCATCAGAAAGCGACAAATCATTGAAATAAATTTGTTATAACTTAAAAGCAAACTAATGATAGCATTCCACAGGGTTTAGTGAGCAGAGTCGAGCCAACAGGGGCAAAAGATAAGGAGTCTCTGAGACCTTGTGCAGTGAGTAGGGAACTACAGCGGGAGAACTTCCGTGGAGCAAACGTTCAGACTTGGAGTGCAAACCTGCAGATGATGCAACCCGGGTCCCTTGTTTAGAGAGCCTCCACCTCTAAGTGTAAGCTTCTCCCTCCACTCGTGTACTGGAAGCCAAGTATTTCAATGTCACATTAGGGGGCTGTGTCCACTTTTATTGTCTTTAGAGTTCATGTTTGTGATCCAGAATTAACAGGCTTTTTTTGCTTCCTGCTTTAGAGGTTTCTTTCCATTTACTAAGCCAAAGTTTTCTTTTTCTCAGAGAGCCTGAAAATATTGTCTTTAGCTAGGACATGCTTCCCTGAGTGGGAACTATGGAGGTAATGATCTTCCATTATCCTAGATGAGATTTATGAGACTAACTCCACATACACTGAAGCATTCAATAGTAAGCCATTTAAGAAAATCAGTGAGAATAAATTATTCCCTTCCAAAAATTATTATTGTGGTTTTTGCCAAAGCAGTACACTAAACCTGAAGATATTTCTCCAAAGAGACTAGCTCTTTTCCTCCACTTTGGGATGCACTTGTGCATCACAAATAGAAATCGCTGTAGATTTTCTTTCAGACCAATGTTGTCTGCCTGCAATGGAATAAACCTGTCAGTAGTCATAAAAGAAAATTAAATGTTTGTCGGTAGTAATGGGACAAAATATTGTCACAAAGCGATTGGAAATGGCAATGTTGTAAATTACTCTGTTGGAGATCTAGGACCATCGCTACTCAAATGGATTCCCTTTTTCTTGGCAATAGTCTGTGGAGGGGAATTTGTGCTCTCTCCGAGGCATGGATATTCCACAGAAACTTTGTGGCTGGCAAGGTGGAGGAGCGGGAAGATCGAAGCTGACTGAGCTCTCCAAAGCCTGAGCATGCAGAGTTCTCTCCCTTGCACTTACTACTCCTGGGTCTGGATCAAATATGGTCCAGTTGGAAGCATTGGCTACTACTGAAGATGCTTCATTGCTAATATTGTTCTGGTGATTACTAGAGAAATGGTTATTCTTAGTTGTGCTGTACAGTGAGCATCTAATGAACAAAGAGCTGTACTGAGACTCTCTGGGTGACTGACATCTCTGCTAGACAGCGTAGGTACAAAGGGGGTAGACTCACAAGTATCTCTGGTCAAGAGTTGTTCGTGAGTAAAGTCTTTTGCTAATAACTTGCTTTGTGCACTGGCGTACGTTCACTGCTTGCTTGTCCGTCTCATTGCATAAACTAGATTACTTAGAAATGACAGATCTCTGGGAATTAAAAGTCGCTAACCTACTTAATTAATGTTAACGTTCAGAAGGGTCTTCTGGCATTTCTTTCGGCGATCTTTACCACTGTGTACTGGAGCTCTGAGTGATTGCTTCACTTCTGCTTCACACTTTTGCCATAATGGTCACAGATTCTTCCTACAACTGTCATGTTAATATTAAAACTGTGTTACTTAATGCCCAGCTGTATTGCAAACCTACACTTTCAAATGCTTTGCAGGGCTTTGTGGCATCTGCAGTGGAAGAGAAGCGCTGCAGGTGCCAGAGACCAGCAACCACATTTTTCATTAAATCAGAGATTGAAGAATCAAATTAAAGTAGCTGCTGTTTCAGCCTTCTTGCTGGGCAGAAGTTACTAATCAATCTTATGGGGTTTAGTAGTACATGAAGCGCCAAACCTACACAATTTTTCATGATTAGATCTTAAAATTTTCAAATAATATTTCTTGAAGGTATAGCTTGAACAAAGATATTCTAGAATATCCCTTGGAGTTACTTCCTTTCCTTCCCCCTCCTTTTGTTTCCAGTCTGTATTGGCCTGGGAAATGTCTGCTGTTAATTCAGTTGGTAACGTTTTGGTTCCAATCTATTTTGAACTAACATTTTCATAACTGACATCAACAGTAAGTCTCTTCACTTTCCACTTTTCGGTAATATTTTCTGCTTCATATGGTCTGTAAGGTGTTCCTTCAGATTCATGAATGAGATTGCGTGTGGAACAAGTGTCAGTATTATCTGTGTTCTTTTGAGCAAACAACACAAGTAAGCCTAAATCCTGGACCAACTCTGTGAATCTCTTGAGGTACTCTGTTCTCTCAGAATGGTCTGTCCTTTTGTGTCTCTAAAGAATTTGGGTATGTATTTGGTTTTTTATTTCTGATAGGTTGGTTTTGTGGCCTTTTTTGGTTTTGTTTTTTTAAGAAAATATAAGGATCTTTATTTTTTATTTATTTAGAACACATCCTTATGCCTCAGTGAATATCTGCCAAGTGACTGGAATAAAATGGATTTTTAAGATAACTAGACAGTTCACTATCCAGTTTTCTAAGGAAACTGGACAGTTCACCTCTGCTCTACGTATTGCAAAGATTTTTGCGTTATTAGGAGATTCTTAAAACTTTCAATTTTTGGACCTTTTATTTTTGGCGAATTTACTGTTCATAGAATTTATGTATTAACATGTGTATGCAAGTTGTACAAAGATCTTCTCATAGATGACTACTTTTGGGAGCTGATCTTTTTTCATAGTCTAAAGAAAATGCTATAAATGAAAGCTAGTTTTGTATCTAGAAACTTAGATGAGTTTTAATTCTTGAACTAATGATGGAAGATTGTTATCTTGCCATAAATTTCCTCAACTATCCAGATAATGAGTAAAATTTCACTAAACACGCTAAGTAGATACTCAGTGGGTTACACTGTAGTAAAACTTCAGCTCTACCCAAATGTTTGAGTTGCAACATCAACTTCTCTGAAACAGTTTTGTAAGTGCTAGAAATCACAGTTATCATCACTACTTTTGTTCCTAGTACGCGGCCCTTTTCCTGTTTGGGTTTTTTGTGTGTGTTCTTTTTAGACTAGAGTAGAATAGTTGAGTTGGCAGGGACCTGCGACGACCATCTAGTCCAACTGCCTGTCCACTTCAGGGCTGACCAAAAGTTCAAGTGTGGCATTAAGGGCATTGTCCAAATGCCTCTTAAACACTGACAGGCTTGGGGCATCGACGGCCTCTCCAGGAAGCCTCTCCCAGGGCTTGACCACTCTGTCAGTGGGCATATAAAAGGCAAGGTCTTCAGTCCTTCTTTGCAGCTGTCTTCCAGGTATGTAGGGACTCGTAAAGATAAGCAGCTGCCTATGTGTTTTATGGCCACCTGGCCAGCCAACGCCTTACCCACATCAGCGTTATCAGCAACAACCTTTCTCTTCCATGCTTAAGCTTACCTAAGGGACAGAAATCCTTTTCAGCGGGATAGCCGTGGTCAGACCAAGGGAATGCCTTCTTGAGGAGCCCTGCAGAGCTCGCCGGCCTCATCCCTGTGGAGCCAGGGGCAGCCGATAAGAACTGGGATGCAGAGATGTTGCCAGGGGTCCCAGTGCTTTGGAGCACCCACGGGTGCCCTGCCAGGCGCGGGAAGGATTCTTGCCCCCAGGGTGGATCAGGCCGGGGGCCTTTGGCCGCTCTGGGAAGCCCCTGAGGTTTGTCCGGGTGGAGGGAGAGCAGGGCTGGGGCATCTCCCGGGAGCGTGAGCAGCCGGTGGGACGAGGAGCAGGTCTTGCTCCCACGCTGAGGGCACAGCCGA
>NW_009631703.1:0-16306 GCF_000690535.1 Cariama cristata
TGTCTATGCCATCTGCCTGGTTTGATTTTTGGTGTGCCTCCACCACAACATTTTACTTATGAACTGAAATGGTTAATAGAGATTTAGCTTTCTTTGAGTAACGCTGGCACCACGAGGACAAGCAATAACTACTCACATACTAAATTACCACTTAGTGAAAGTAACAGCAGTTAGGTGGACACTTAAAAAATGTGCAAAGACATATGAGTAGGATTAGTCTCCATTTTAAATCTACAGAGGTACAACTTGAAAGCTCATTTTAATTTTCGAGATATTACAGTTTCTGAGGACATTCCCTGTAACTGGTGGGCATTACCACCAGAACTGGGGCAGTTTGATAACTCTGTTAGCTGTTTACTAAGACCATGATTTTCATCATTGTTTGCTCAATACTCTGTTTTTCTTATTACACTCACAAAGAGTGCTCATCCAGGTGTCTAACTTCAGCAGCTGACTCTCTGAGACTGCTGCAAATCTGATTTCGCTGTCAGTCAGGTCATTAACTTAATTTAAAGCTAAGACTAAAAGTTCTGATTTGTGGATTTTTTGTGTATTCATTGCTCAGGTCCACGTTCTGCTGACTGAGCTCGATGGGAGGTGTCAGCACTCAGCACCTCTGAAAATCAGTGTGCTTATTTCAGAGCCAGACCATGGATATGGAGCCAAATGCCAGGCACCAAATCCGAAGGTGTTGCTATGATGTATTGCTAAGCAAGTTGAATCTATTATAATAATATGCATCCAAATGCTTCCCATGAGAAATGTTTGCAATTACTGTTGCACCAGATGCTGCTGTTAACACTATAAATTCACTCCCAAACTTCATGCTGAAGAATTTGATTCTGGCTAAACATCTTGTGTCCTTAATCCTGCCAGTTGTAATGAACTGTGTGCTCATTCACTGCTTCATCGTAGTCATTAGAGCTTGTACTGTCTTGCCAAACCAGAAATTCAGAATATATCTATGTGCGTTCATATTTGTGTATATATATATATATAAAAATCCTCAAATCTTGCTGTATCTTGAAAGCAGTCAACTGGATTTACAAGGTCAGCATCCTCCAGAGATAGAAACAAACACTTTGAAAGAAGTCTGGATTACTAAAGGTTAATGCTTTCATGCAAAATTAAAGACAGGAAGCATTATATTTGCATCAAGCAGGATTTAAATGTATCAAAACAGTGAAATCATTTCCAGTTAAATAAGTGGATTTTTACTAATAGTCTACTATGTATAAATACCTCAGTGCATTTAAGATAGAGTCATCTTTGATTACCAGTTCATTAAGAAATATCTCATACAAATGTATGGCTAGTATTTGAGTAATTTTTACTTAACAGTTTTATAAAGGCAGTTCAACTTTTAGGTTGATACATGCTTATCTTATGCATTACCTCTATTTTATCTTTTTTGATAGTAAAATCATCAACATACCAAAAGATCTACTCAATAGTTTTTCAGGCATGTATAAATATATTACTTGCTTTAAAATTGTATGGCAAAGAGAAATAGTGGAGTTCCTTTTGGTTCTCTCAGGTTTTACTGTATTTTTCCAGGTTAATAGAGGGTAATGTATTATCAAACTGACCTTCCTTCTAAGCAAATGTTATCTTAATATCTCTAGAGCCTCTTTCACTGCCAAGTACTCGTTTTCAAGGACAATATATTTTTATTCTTTGCAAAACAATTTAACACTTTCGCCACTGAATAATTTATGTTTGCTTTTCCAGCCCATTCCTGAATCCTACACTGAGCCTAAACTTCAAATTCAGTTTGCATAATAATTTTTTGGTGAGATGAAGGAGGTAAAATCATTAACAAAATTCCCATCAAGCCCCTTCTTTAAGACTGCTTTTATAACACACAGGAAACTCCAGCCTTTTAATGGTTAGGAAAAGGTCACTTTTCACCCTTCTAGCTGCATGGCTAAGAATCACATTCTCCTTTTATGAGGATTATCTAATCTCCCACTAGCTATTCTGCCTCCTTGTGTGTCTCATTTCAGCTTCTTTATTTTCTGTTCTGGTTTGTAAGCTTCCTGAGAGATGAGAATTTGCAGTACTCTTGTCCAGTTTGTAGCGCCGAGGAGTCACAATTTCGTTGTGACTTCATTTTCACTGCAGTAACTATTTGAACAATAATAACACTACCACTGCAGAGTAAATAGTCTATCATTTTCCACTGCAATGTAGGGGTTCAGCTTAATGCTTGGATCCTAACACTTGCAACAAACTAAGCTGTGTTATAGGTACATCAATTACTGCTCAACTGTCAAATCTCAGATTTTGTACATAAAGGGGCATTAATCTTCTGTTGTGTATGAGAACACACCATATCTTCCTCTTTAGAAAAGAATTAATTTTCTGGATGTTGAAATTTATTAATTTGTTAATTAGCTAATCAATAAAAGTAAATTAAAATGCGTTATTGTGAATGACTGTGATCCCATATTAGACTATTTGTTCAGACTGAAAAAGCAGTCTCATAGTGTGCCTGCCATCTCCTAATGTTCTCGCTGTGAATCATTCCACAGGCGGCCAGTAGTTAAAAAGCCCTTCCCAAAATGATCATTGTATTTAATTTTTCCTCAAAAGCCTACCAGTTATTGTCATTTGCTTCCATACAGTATTTCAATCCTGCTCCTGGCAAAGTAGGTGGTACTATCTCTCCTGAGAGCGTGTTGCTTCTATGTCCATCAAAAATTGAGAGCAAGTTGTAGTCTCCCAACTGATTGGAGATAGTAGCCATAGTGACAGAAGGCAACTCATGGAAAATTTCTCTCAAGTATATTTTATGTACAGCCTACCCTTACTTGGTAAGCCTGTGAAAATGGTGGGAAATGGGACAGCCATTTCACAATCTTCCTTGTAAGAACTATCGGCTGCAAGAGAAGTGCACAGAGAAGGGTGAAAGTACGATGTGTGGAGGGATGCAGCACAGTAGAGACAGGAGGTAACTGAGGATGGGCAGTGGATGAGTGTGTGTGCTGTGGGATACAGGAACGGGAGGAGCAGGAGGAATTTGGGATGTGAATGCCAGCAGCAGAGTATGAAAATGGGAAGGAAACTGCTGTGGGCTGGAGGCTTTGTTCTTCCCTGTCTTTAAAAATAATCCTAACTGGCTGCATGTCTAAAAGCCCTGTCCTGCTTCAGGCAGGTACAAAAAGCCTATATTGGTGAATCCTGCTACCGAAATTAATGTTTTAAAAATGGATGGCAAGTTGTATTAAACTGCTTTTGTTCTTCATGCTTCTTATGACAGTTCAAGTATGAAATTATTAATTTTTCAGGCTTGCATGCACAGAATGCTCACATACATGCCCTGCCAGAAAGTAATTTCCAGACAAAAAACACAGTAGGGTGTCAACTGTATACATGAGTGATTTTTAGAAATACAGTGAAATGACACAGTCATTAATTCAAGTGGGGATTACAATCAGCAGAAACTCACCTAAGTTTGAACTAAAAACCCCAAACAACCCTAGCTATAAAAATGAAAGCAGGGCTCCTTGTCTATTTTAATTCTTTCCACATTTACTATAGTCAAGATACAAGTTTATGAAAAGAAACCCAAAATTGTCTTTATGAATCACTCAAACCAAATCTGGGGCAGCTGACACTAACAAGAGAGACATCACTATAAATAATACTGTCCTACCAGCAAAGTTAAGTATGGCCGGGTGAATGAATTCAGTGTTTGACTCAGTGTGTTCTGATTTCAAGGATTTTACATTGGATATAGCAGGCAGAATGTGTTCCTGTTCACAGGACAATAAACCAATTTGTAAAATAGAGCAAGGCTTTACAATAATTGAAAACAATATACTAAATGTCATAATTACAAAAAATATATTTTTTTCCTAATTTTACACTATTAAAAGTTTATATATTATGTTCCCAGTTAATATTTAGAAGAACAAATCACAGCATTTTCAAACTGGCAGTCCTTTAGCATTTCTCAGCAAGGAATCTGAAAATTATTTAGCCTTGACAAATTTTACATACATAAAGATGAACCAATCAATCAATGTATTTAATGTTTAGTGAACCTGGAATACTGTAAACTACTACTAAAACATTGTCAAGACTGGATCTTCAGGGTTAATAAATAGGTGTAATTACAGTTTAAACACTGTGAAGACACAAATTCTGGAAAGTTCTATCATTTTACTTTTATTGAGAATGAAACTGTCTAATCTTTTCACTATCACTCCAAAAATATGTATATTTTTATCCCACATGAGAGAACTATTGTCACAGCACTGCTAACATTCCCATGGCAAGGAGTATTCTGATTAACCAGGGACAGTGGAGGAGATTTATGCAATGAAAAAGTCTGATACCAAGTTGCTAATGTCACTATAGTACAATTACTAACACTACTTCTGTGAATTATTTAATATGCTAGGGATAATTAATGTGAATTCTGCTCAATCTGCTTATTTGTTATATGATAAAGACCATAAAATAGAGGACACTAACTTCGGTATTTGCAGTGTCCATACCCATTTTCTTTCTCAGACTTCACTGTCCTTGAGGATTCATTGCAATGACCTGCAGATTAAATACTGAGTGCCATAAAGCGCTCCTGGTAGAACTCATCTAAAAGGTACTTTTGAAAAACAGAGGTATACATATGTTCACACTTATTCATATAGCTTCAGCTAGCTTCAAAAAGAGTAGTGATTTAGAAGGAGAATCAGTGGTCTATCTAGTCTAAAAACTGGAGAGTGTATTTTGGATTCTGACACAATCCTGTATTTATGTAACAGCAAGCATGGTCACTTCTCTGGTGCAGTGTTGCTAATAACCATGGGTGGCACATCTTCTTCCAGCTGTGTTCACTTGGGCTTGAAGGCACAGGACAGCCTTTACTCTGATAGAGCTGAGACCATCTGCCTCTATGCCCAGCGTTAGGATGTTGCTATCAGAAAGAGCTCCATAGCACCAGAGATCCCTCAAAGCCAGCCTAGTACAAGAAGGCTGGGAATAGTGGAACTGGTAATGTCATTTAAGGGACATGGAAATAGAGAAAAAAGCCAATACTAGCAGCACTGGAGGGAGAAACGTAATGGGGTGGAGAAAATGCAGGATAAATCCCTCTGGTATCAGTGCCTACTGTCCCACATGCTGGCCAAAGAAGCTGAAAGGCATTTCTGTATTTGCACAGTCCTTGCCTGTCAGTAGATAATCTTGCAAACAGCATGTTCCCCAAACCTATTAATGACGCTGTCCTGGCATTCAAAAAATGATACCATCATTAAAATGACTAATGTCAAAGATGAGGTTTAGGTCTGACTGCAAGCCTTCTGCGTGCACAGGGAAGAAGTGTTTGCACACAACAGATGTGCTGCTTCTCCACTGGAGTCTAGTCAGGTTCTGCTCTGGATTATAATTAAATATTTTCCCAACTTGGTTCTTCTACATTTTTTCTACCAAAGGATTCTCCCCCTCCTCCCAACTATGAAAAGAAGTAGAACAAGTACTTGTCTGTCGGTTTATTTTCATGTAGTTAAAGAGAATGTGTAAAAGCAAGACTGTTTAAGATGACTGATAATATATTCTTCTTCTTCACTTGCATAAATAGAATCCATTTGGGAAGGATGCTCTCAAGGCATAACAAAGATTTTGAATACGTAAGTAACACCCAGATGTGCTCAGATACCAACAAGATGTGAAAGAGATTAAAAGCTGTCGCCATTAAAAGAGAAATTAGTTACGTGAGCATTCTGCAATTTCCTCAAATCCCTCACTCTCCCAAATTAAAAAACAGACACGCTGCCTAATTCAAACACAAAAATATGAGGTGTGCTTTCATTTAATGGCAAATTAATACTGTTGCATCAAATTGACTGAAATGTAAAGAGGTGAAAGAAAAGGAATAAAAATTATACAAGTTTAATGTGATTTCTCTCTTTTCCAGCTCAATCGGGATTTAAAAGAACATGTCCTCTACTCTGCTCTGCTGAGACCCTCCCTGCAGAACTGCCTTCAGCTCTGGGGACCCCAAAACAAGAAGGACATGGACTTGTTGGAACAAGTCCAGAGGAGGTCACGAAGATGATCTGAGGGCTGGAGCATCTCTCCTGTGAAGACAGGCTGAGAGAGTTGGGGTTGTTCAGCCTGGAGAAGAGAAGGCTCTGGGGACACCTTAGAGCACCCTTCTAGTACCTAAGGGGGCCTACAAGAAAGCTGGGGAGGGACTTTTTACAAGGGCATGGAGTGATAGGACAAGGGGCAATGGCTTTAAAATGGAAGAGGGAAGATTTAGATTGGTCATTAGGAAGAAATTCTTCACAGTGAGGGTGGTGAGGCACTGGAAGAGGTTGCCCCGAGAAGCTGTGGATGCCTCATCCCTGGCAGTGTTCAAGGCCAGGTTGGATGAGGTTTTGAGCAACACCTGGTCTGGTAGAAGGTCTCTGCCCAGGGCAGGGGGGTTGGAACTAGATGGTCTTTAAGGTTCCTTTCAGTCAAACCATTCTATGATTCTATGATCTAATTCCATCACTGACAGCAATATAATAATAAGGCTACAGTGCGTGAGAAATTTAAATTACTCTGAAGGAATATGTTCCATATATAGCCTGTCCCTAAAACCTACTATTGCAAGATGCAAACAGAGGTCACAAAAAAGTCATGCTAGCCCATGTAATTTCTAAAATTTGGGAGAAGAACTTACTGCCACTGCAAGAAAGAGTAAAAATCTTGCTGAAATATGTTGAAGCAGATGCAAATATACTGTACAAGGTATTATGCATCACTCTGCTTGTCAACTGGATAGGGTTGCTTTCATAGCCACAGGAAGGCTATCAGGCACTGACTAAACACATTGACTTTCCCCTTCCAGTCTTGACTCACAGAGGAATTGTTTCAAGTCTCCTTTATGATATCTATTATATACCCCAAAAGAAAACTTTCACATTTGGAAAATGAGAGATTAAAGGTTGCCTACATGCATTCGATGCATTTGCATTGTGCAAACAGATTTTGATATAGTCTTTATCGAGATTATATTTTATGCTTTGCTTTAGGGTCTTTGTTCCAGTCCCTCCTTTTTCCTGTACTTGCTCTGGCTCTTCCCTTCAGCTGCATTCCAGTTCTGTGTGTGAGAGGGAGATAGGATCCGATGTCGGTTCCTATGGCCAGTGCCACTCCTGCACTGAACTGGTAGAAGACTCAAATCAGGGAAAGCCTGTTTTTTTCTGTCAACCCAAGATAAAGCATGTTCAATGAGAATTCATAGTGGAAGAAAACTAGCTCCCAGTTCTAACATACACATGCAAAATGAGGCTAACATGTACGTGTGGGTATATTTCTATGTGGGAAAGTCAAAATCCATATTCTTGGGACCAGGCTGATCACTGTAAAAGTGACTGGTCCACGACATGGAGTCCCTCAGTGTTATATCTGTAAGAATATTTGATATAATGAAATAATACAGTTCATCTACCTCCCTTAGTTCCTGGAAACAACTGCATTTTTTTTCTGAAATGGACTAAATTTTATGGGTTTTTTAATATATATGAATGTATATATGTTCACACACGCACATGTATATTTTTACACAGAGATACACCTTCAGCACACCTGCCTACAGACATACACATACAAAAGCACTTCTTCATACGTGTTCAACATCTGCTATTAATATTATAGCCAATGTTACATTACCATCTATTTAAGACTTTTAGATACATCCAGATACCTGAACTACATATAATATGCACACCATTGTTTGATAATGGATTATCTCTAACAGACTGTGATTAGAAAAAGTAGTATATATTTGGAAATGTGACATAGAACTGGATGACTCAGGTGAAACTCTGGCCTTTGAAAATGGTTGTATAGGACACTGCTGTAAAGAGGCCTGGGGTGCTTTGTGGCCTCTGGGACTGCTGATACCGGTGTCACTGCTGGAGCACCAGTAATGCTGCATCACTATATCTATGCCTGTACATGCATTCCAAACATGCATGTTGCCTTACAAACTTTAAGAAAATTCTCAATCTTTAGGAGCTTTAGTAAATAGAAAGTTAAGACATAGCAGGTAAAAAGAGGTTATACAAAGAATGTGTTTTCTGAGAATTTTTTTCTAGGTTGGGGTTAGTTAGAAGAAATTGCCAGTTTGTGGCAATTTTGCTGGAATAGTTCAAAAAACTCTAGAAACATGATTTTGTTTCTTCACTGAATTTTCTTAAGCTCGTATTATTTTCAATTTGAACTTAAGAAAAAATACTATTTGCCAACATTTTTGGAAAAATACTACTTCCAGTTGACTTGAAATTACATATATTATGCTCTAGCAAAGCCGAAATCATTATTCTTGTGGCAAATGACATGTTTAAAATACCACAATCCTACATTCAGAACTGAACAGACTATTGAAAGACAGTATTTATAACACCATACAGATTAAAATAAAAATCCATCAGCTCAGCACCTTGGATGGAGTATCATTTTTGACATGAACAATTGTTCAAGTGCAATTCGTATTATTATCCCTATTTCTCGAAACAATTCAGAATGATTTTTTAAATAAGTAGGAACTGCACTAGAAACACATGAATCTCTTATATAAGTCAACTGCATTTCCTTTTGATGCAATCAAGTTTGGCCTAAAAAATATACTGTGTCTGATATATAGAAAATAATTGGAATAAGACGGACTAAACAGATTGCCGAAAACAATCTACCAAAATACTAGAAAGTTTTTTTGAACTCTGAGTAATGATACTGCTATTCTAACCTGTCTGGAAAATGACCAGAGGTAAAACAATAGTTTTTTTAAATTCTCTTGCCTATGTTAGAGCAATCCCCCCCCTAAAATAAAGCAATCTTCTAAAATGATATAAAAAGTATGAACACATAAATATGATAAATATTTTGGTACCGTGTGTAGCACTGCAGCATTGCATGAATTTCGTGTTCAGTTTTACAGAGGAATCTACCCCCAAATCCAGCTACTTATTAAACAAGGTTAAATAAATGAGTGATTTCTGGTGCCAGTGATGAGGTCTGATGGGAGGCCATATCTGTGTTGTGGCTGGCTGCCTTCCTCTCCATTTCCCTGAGGAAAACCTGTCTGAGCCCACCCTGCTGCCTTGTGGCACATGGACTTTTCTAGAGGTTTCAGTGGAAGAAAGTCAACCAGGCTCCATCAAACAAGATGGGTACCGAGAGCCCTGGCTGAGGCTCTGGCCAGTATCAGGGGAACAATCCTAGTAATGTGCTAGTGACTGTGGTATGATTAAAGCCGCCCTGCACATCTAGTGTGTCTTTCATTCCCATACAATCGCAATGATGTTTCTATTAAACTATAACCTGCACCTCTCCCTTACAAGACATGAAAGCACTGTCAGGTTCCCATTACTACCTCAATTTCCTCTTTTTCCCAGTTTCCCACCTCTTTCTGTTGCCTGCTTTCTCTGAATTGCCCCAGCATGAAACCAGCAATTTTTCCTGTGCTCTTTCAGTCTTCCCTGTGTTACAGGCACCCCCAGCTCAGCTGTGCCAGTTTCTGCGGAGCTGATAGGTTCACAATATTCAAAGGCGTAATTTTAGGCCAATAACCATCAACTGCATTTGATAGTCTTTGCTTATTGAGACTTGTGTATGTACAGGTGGAACAGAAAAGATCGTGAGTAACAGAGCAGCAGCATAACCCAGCATGCTTCATGACTCACTATTAGCCTATGAATAAATTCTCAGGGAACAGACCTATCAAGAAAAGAAGAGGTGTCCAGTATTATTTGACTTTTCCTCAGCAGTACCACAGGTGATGCTCAGTATGGCAAAGAAAGTCTCAGTAAATACTGTGTACAACGATGCTGTTTTTGATGCAGAAAAAAATTAGTTGGATTCTAATTTACTTTGATTAGGAGTTGAAGAAGAAAGTAATATATCAAAAGGAGTGAAAGTGCCAGTGTTTAAAAGATCTATACTCAAATCACTGTTCTCAGACCTTTCTCCCAGAGCTCCTTCTCTTCTTTCTTTAGTATCTTGTCCTCCTCTCTCTCGCCTCCTTCTACATGCACACACATGCATATAAACACCCACTCTCCAGCCACCTCTGAGTAAAATTACTACCTTTTCTCTCTGCCTTCTTGCAGAAGAAAAACAAATTGTCACATCTTCAGCTCCAGCAAATCCTAGTCCAGTCAGTTTTCTCCCAGACCTGTACCCAGTCTCTGGAGATGGGACCCTTTCCTCCCCCTCCCACCATGTCATCCCCTCAACCTGACGCCTGAGACCTGGCAAAGCTCCTGAGTCACCAAGAATTTGTCTAGCTGCTCTACACAGGCCTTGCATATCTGGGCATGATGGAGGAGCGGCATTTAGGGGAGCCTGTCTCTGCCACCCTGGTACCACTCCCCCATGGTATCTACTAAAGGAGGGGATGAGCAGAAGTGTGCGCTGCCCGGCCGCTCCTCGCTGCGGCATGCACAGCGCGCATGGTAGCGGCACTGCATCTCGACCTCCACCTCCATTCATTGACTCAGAATCAACATCACACTTATGTGACTGCAGAGGGGAGAAGACTTTTGTGGGGCAGAGAGAGGAAAGGCTGGATGAAATTTTCCAAGGGTTTCTCACTTTTCATCAGGAGTAACTTCATGCCCGCCTACTGGTTTAAAAAGTGCTCCTTATGTTATTGAGAAATTTTCATTACGGGTTTTTAAACAAACAAGCCATTTTTCAAAATGTCAGAATCATTAGTTACAAAGAGGCAGTTGCATAAGTGCTGGAATAAACTTTGCTCTTCTTACAAAGGCTATGTGAACAGCTAAACAGGGTCAGATGAAAGGTGCTTCTGTGCTAATATCCTGATTCCGGCAATAGACAGTGAAAGATGCTTTAGAAGTGAACTTGCAACTAAATTGCCTGAAATGTCTTTGTAACTCCCATTAGTTAAAAGTTCACAAAGCTCCTGGAATATGATTTATGTGCCTGGAAATGTTTCTTCATCTCTAATGCAACTCTGGATATTTTTACCTTCTGCCATGCATCAAATAAGAAACTCAGAGCACTGACAAAAAAATTGATCTACATGCGATAGAGCACAGATTTCTGTTTTGATGTACACCACACAATTGGACATAGTATTTGGTCTAAATATCTTAAGCTGAACTTCATTAGGCTTCTCTTCACTAACACTTGTAGTAGTTATGATGGGAGTTGGTAACTGCAATAATTATTGGAATTTACAGAGTTCTAAAATGACTATTTCTCCTTCTGGCTGGGGAAATTCAGCTACAGGGATGTTAACTCACCTGTTCAAGTAAAATATTTGGTAACTATCAGGAATGTTTTTTCCCATTTTAAATGTACAGCAGAAATTGTATCTTGACAGTCATTACTTAATTTATTCTTAAATTTTCAAAGGGTTTAAAATTTGCTTTAAATTTTAGCTTTTAAATTTGTTCTGAAAGAATGGTTAAAGGCAAATGAAGAGCTGAATTTCTGAACTCTCAGATTTTAATATAGATTGTATTTAGTTGCATAAATGTGGAGGTAGAGGTGGTTATACATTCTTAATTTATTTATTTTTTAATAAAGCTAAATATTTACTTTTTATTTTGAGAATTGAATGGTATAATAAAGCCCTATATGCCAAACCAACAAAATTAAAAGAAAATTAAATGTGGCATGGCTAATGATGTTGAAAAGCACAGTTTTAGATCATTAATTTCGTTAGTGTAATATGAAATTCTCGCTTTCCCTGTCACCTCTTTATATAGAAAGAAGTTCCTTCCCCCCTCCCAAATCATTCTTGTTAAGAAATAAGATGTCATTATTTATTGAAGGAAATAGTACATGAGAAGATGATGACTATTATTTTCAATGTATATTTTTGTCTGTTCATACAAATAGCCAAATCATGCAAGATAGATGTTAATTACATTTGATAGGAGAAAAGTTATTTCTGCAACTGCAGCATTTTTGGCAGCCACTGAGTTCATTGCACACTGCTTACTCAACTGGCAACTTGCAAAACTTACCAAAATTGTCCTAGTAAATGTGAGGATTATGACAATATATTTATAATCTCCTGGCCTATATTAAATATCCTGCTAGCAGAATCTGCAGGTTTTGAATGATGGATTTCAGATCAAAGAATGAATTTATGGGCTTCTGAGAGTTGTCACGCACACTTGTGTAAGACAATATGAACAGTAAAATGGGATAAAAGTGTATTAGTATGTGACAGTAGACAGAAAAAAATCATTTAACATTTCTTCTGCCTTTGTATTTTGCTTACTGTAACATGTATGACATAGTTTTAGAATCCTTGTCTATGTTTTTGGCCTTTGTGTCCACGTTTCCCATAGAGTCAGACCTTGAATTAATAGGAAAGTGAGGTTGCACATACTTGAATAGTTTGTGTTCCAAATGCTCTCTCTGCTTTTTCACCTTTACTCTTTTAGATTTTACTTTGCCATGTTTCCAGTTTCTATGTGATCTCATTCTCTGCTAAAGATATGGCACCTTTGAGCACCAAAGATCTCCATTTACTCTTGCTATAGAGAGCTAGACTGGTGGCTTAGGCTAAACAGAGTGCGTATGTCTTGTGTATATGGTTTGCGTTGCGTTTGTCCATAAGAGACAGGATTGCTTACATAATCATCGATTGTATCTGCATTATGCCCTCTCTTCCCATAAAACTGCTTCACATTTGGTTTCTGGGTTAAATAAAAACTTAACTGCAGTGAAGACCTGGTCAAAGGTCAAACAGTTGGATAAAAAGACAGTAAGTGCTGTACATGTGGAATCTGGCATGGCTGCACACATTCAGACCTCAGACATCTCTAATTCAGACATCACTTTCTATAGTTAATGCTGGAAGAGTTGCTCTAAAGACTTAGCCATTAGAATTAACTTATGATATATAAGCAGATCTGCTTATATACTCTCTCCTGTGGAAGACTACACGGCATCCTTACACAATCCAGAACTTCACCTATTCACATGTCTGATACTTTACTGTTTAAAGTAGCAAGCACATGCTATCATTCTTAGGATTGATAAACAGATCAAAATACAGTGTCAACAGATGTGAATTTCTTTCAAAATTAAGTAAGTGCCCTAAACCATGCATACTATGAATTTTCTCCTGTGTATAAATATGGATTTTATCAAAGCAAAATGAAAGATTGTTGTTCTTTTCAGATTCATGCTGCATTTCTGTGTATTATCCGGACTTGAAAAAAACTAGTCTTTTGAAGAAGTGTCACTATAGGAAAGAAAACAAGTTACATATATTATTCAATCCTAATATTGATATACACTTTATGGGCTGCAATAATATCTATCTGAACCAAAATATTACGAGTGCTGGAAATGAAAATGAATTTATAATCATCAATACATGGCTGAATTCAACCATCAGACTTCTTATAATGTTGTTGTTTGAATGGTTAAATGAGAGAAAATTAAGCCTATTAAGTTTAAAAGGGTTTTTGCCATTTCTTTTAAGTGTTCATAGAAACACAAGTGTGAGCTTTGAATTAGGCTACAGGAAACAAATATCCTTCAAATTGTCGGAAAAGGGTTATCATTACAGTAATGACTCAATCATTGCTTGCTGTAATAGATGATAGGGAAAAATGAAGGAGTCAACATACTCCTCTTAAGTCACTGAAGGAGGAACATGGTTGTTTAAGTAGGCTTCTAATGTCATTTACAACAGCCTTGGGCATTTGAGATGTTCATATGGGACTTGCAGGTACAACCCAGGACTTAAAAGAGACTGCTGCCTGGAAGGGCAGGAGGAGGCTCTGTGGGAGCTCTGGCACTTTTAATGGCACTGGATACCTATGTTTACGCAACTGAATTGCACTCAAATGTTGGTAGTCTCAGTTGTCCACTGGAGGCAACCTTTTCCTCCCTATTGACACTGTACTTGGGGATCTATGTTCCTTAATGTGATCCTTTGAACCATCTCAAATTAAAGTACTAAGCCTAAAGCTTCAGGGAGAAGATTCCCAAAATTTCTAAATTATGGCAAACTTTAGGGCTAAAAACCAAGATACGGAGTCAGAGACCACTGGATCCCCTTTGTACTGGCAACGTAAAACCAGAATCATCTCATGAAGTGAGACAGCATGTGAGGTGAAGACAAGAAATTCCTAAGAAATATTTTTCTAATAATTCCTGTGACTTAAAGAACATACTATCCATTTTCAGTAGCATTTTGAAATCCAAGTTAGATACTCTGTTGTAATTGCTCTTCCAGTTTGTATAAATATTTTTAATTGAAGACTTCAAGGGAATAGCCAAATGACAGGGCTAAACAGAATCAATAGCTCTCTTTGTACCTCAAGGAATATTTTTGCAAAGTGGAATGATTTTAATAGGAAAGATTTGTATGCAGTGCTTAATGAATGCTCAGTAGCTTGATAGATAGGCAACATGGACCCAAGCTCTAACTCCGTATCAGGCAGAACAGATAGTGACATATGGATTTTCTGCACCTCAGGGAGAGCGCAAGGCTATTGAATATCACACCAGCCAACCAAAGTAGTCTGACAAGATGCACACACCGACCTCAGATGTAGACAGTAACAGAGTGCAGTGTACAAAATATGGATACATTTTTTTTATTCTAGGCTCATCTCTGTCCTGTTTATCATTCAATGAGTACCTAACAATCTAGTGAGTACGAAATGAATAAAAATACAAAGAAAACACTGAAATAGGAACCTCATGGAGATTAGAATTCAGTAACTTTGTGGCAGAAGTGGACACTTTTCCCAGGTCTTTGGTTAACATAAGAAGAAATTTACAGATATTACTACCGTAGCAAGTTAATTTTCTATGAAAGTAATAGAAAAACAAAAAATATAATGGGAAATTAACATTAGAAGAAATTGCACAAGTACTAAAAATTTCTAGCAACCTAAGTGCTATCTTCTGGTCTATCTGTTTACAGAGTTCAATGAATTGCCTACTTTAAAATATGAAAGAAAGGGGAAATAAAAAAGAATATCTTTCTGCTACCAAGTTCTTCATTGCTATTAATATTCCTAAAATGTAAGTATTATTTTTACTGTCATTATCAAGCATTCAAAACCACAGGTCGTATCCCTTCCCCCAGCAAAAGTGAGTCTCAATACATGACAAAAAGTAAATAGTAAAATTGACATTCTTTTTCTTTGCTTTCTGTTTGAAATCTCTTAAATATAATGTGGTCATACTTCAGAGTTTCCTCTGCAACTAGAGGAATATAAAATTTTATCTTGTAAAATTTAAGCTAAGATTCACATTTAGTCACCTTTTAAAAAAAACATAATTGAGTTGCGCTTTAAAGAATTTTGGTTCAGGATAAAGTTGTGAGGACTAGCAACACTGCATCAGTCTACCTTGGGAAGATTCTCAAAAGTCAGGGTTAATTTTACCCATACACCTCTTGAACAGTTTTGATATTAGTTATATGGCATATGCAAGGTTTTCAGGTGAGAAATATAAAGTGGATTGAATGAAGTGGGATGCTGTGTAGTGCACAAAGGAAAAAGAAGTGAAGTGCAGCCCCTAGATGTCCATTCGTCTCAGCTATGAACTAGCGGGGCATCTATTGGCACCATCCTCTTGCGGGGTGTAAAGACCACAGCATTCACATTGCAGTTCCAGTCTCAATACCTGCTCAATCTCGCCTCCTTGCAAGGCCAAATTAAATTGTGAAATGAAAGAAGAATGGTTTTAGAAAACTGGGTTGAGGTTTTACCAAATAGTTACTCCTGGCTTGGCTCACAAAAAAGGAAAATATAATCAGTATAACTAGTGAAAGGAACTGTAGGTGTCATGGCTGAACAGAGAATGCAATGATTTTGATTGTACATTATGCAAATATACTGTTTCTGTTGTGTTTTGCACTGTTTCCGCAGCTGCCTGTGCTGGAGGATGTAGGAACACAAGCAGTAAACATAATACAAATCCACACCCATTGGCCTAACATGGGTAGGAGAAAGTACCACTCTCCATGGTGCCTGAAATATTTTTTGTTGTTGCTGTTAGTTACTTTCCAAACAGTTAATTTTCCTTCTTTTAACTCCATGAGATTCATAGCAACATCCGAAAAGAGACAGAGATCTTCGGTCTTCGCTAGACTGAAATGGGGAGACAGAAGACCACTGTTGGTTCAGATGAAAGATCCTAGGTTCTAAACAAAGCAGGGGTGTTAAGGGAAGCTGGTAACACAAGCTGGTGTGACGTATGCTGCTCCGCTCTCACAGACTTGCCACGTGGCATAAGCTTGCAGCTGCAAGACTGACACTTGATGAGGCTTTGGTATATATTGAAAGAGAGT
>NW_009631703.1:16337-42582 GCF_000690535.1 Cariama cristata
AACCTGGGGATGCAAAGGGATAATGAAAAGATACTCCTTCCTCAGCGTTCCAATGAGCAGCACAATCTATCATGTTCCTAATACCATGCCTTAATTTTGGGAGGCCAGTCTTCCTGGTGCCACTGGATGAGGTGGTGTCAGGCAGGTAAGCTAACTAAATTTCAGCCACCTTCTGGTATTGTGGAAATGAAGTCCTACATATGTGTGTGACCAGTTCTTCACTGAGCTCCTGGTCAGTGAACCTCCTGAGCTGACAACTGTGGTAAACAGTTGGCTACCAGAGGGAGGGAATATTGTAAAAGAGAATGTTGTCAGATGGATCTTGACTGATAGCATGTGAGAAAGACTTAACCGGTTTGAAAAAAAAGATAGGTACAGTGGTGTGTGGTCATGATACACTGAATCCTTTAGTGATATTCTGACAGTATTCACATTGCCAGATGACTGCCAAAACATTGTTTGTGGGTGGGGTTTTTTTTTGTTTTTTTTTTTTTTTTTAATTTTAACTTATTTGCTTCTTTGGATTGAAGGCATTCATTATGCATATATAGTTCACCTTTTCTGGTGTTGCTGAAACTGGACAGCTTGCATCGCATCTGATCTGACATTAGGTGAGATAATGTTTGTTCATCTGAACTGACAATAGACAAGCAGGGAACAGAAATAAGGTTCTGTTTGAATTTGTAAAAATGTATCCTTTTGCAGATGTCCCCAACTTCTTCTGTCTTGAGTACTCTACTTTTTACAGAGATTGTGAGATGTTAGACTTACTGTGCAAAAATATGCATGAATGATGACTAGATAATTATTCCCTAAGCTTAGTGACGTTGTAGGGTCAACCACCTGGTAATGGCTTCAGTTTTGCTTTTATTCAAGCGAATAACATTTATGACTCTGTAGACCAACAAGTGTGCAGTATCTCCAATTTGCTTCTGTTTAGAGTAACCTCAGCTTCTTGAAAAATTCATCATGTTTAGAAGATTGTTATGGCTCTTAACAGTAGGCCTAGGGATAGCAGCAAGGCCATGGCTCACTCCTTCCAGTATTTCTAACACCTGGCGCATTCCCTTTGGAGATCTCTCAGATGCAGTAGAAATTCTGAGTGGTAGATGTGTCATTGATCTCTAGACACTAGAAGTCTAGTCTCTAAGCTTTGTCCTAATACAGTAACCTAGAAGTGGTAGATGTCTACGCACATGATAAGCTCATATGGTAGGTGTAGACATCTGTCTTGTAGATATCTATATCTGTTAGCTGAACCTTATCTTACATTTATGAATTTTTATCTCTAGAATAGATTATATGATAATAATATAGTGAAGATACCATTCCTGAGAGAACAGCACCTAAAAAAGCCCAAGTCTGCATTGTTTACAGATGATTTAGCATCTTGGGGCTGGCCAAGTGTCTGCTTGGCTGATGAAGTGAAAGAGCATGTTTCCAATTTCTTGATTCACACTGTTGAGCTATGACAATTCATCACAGATGCATATACATTTCTGGAAAGTTCAACCTGCAATGATGATAGCTATTCATCAGTCTGAAGGGTCATCAACAAACTCAATTAACCACTTGTGCACCATGCCTTTGAGTTGTTTCCTGGAAACTTTCACCAAAGGAACTGGAAGTTACTGAAATGCAGAGTGATAATCTTTCATAAGCTTGATTATGTGGGAGTGTTTCGGTTTATCTAGTCTATTGAATAACCTTGAGAATTGTAGCAAAGTTTTTGCCTTTGCTGCTTGAGCTTTTATCTGACTTAGCCTCGGGACTAAATCTTTGTTTGCCTTAGAACAGCAGTCATTCAAAATCACTCACTGTATAAAAATCTTTTCATGTAGATGCAGTCTTTTACCCATGATGTTCACTCAGTATTTTAATGGGATACAGGGGCCTTTTAAACGGAGACAGTTTTCTATCAGCAGCGTGAGGCTTCAGACAAGACAAAGCATTGTAACCTCTCAGGAAAGAATGTGGTATGAGCTCCTAGGCTGTCCTGAGGTAGACAGAGATGCTGTGGAGTGTAATGTTCATATCCAGCAGCTTGATTGAGCTCCAAATGCTAAAACATGTCCTAGAAAGGCAGTTGCAGTATTATTAACAGCCATTAGCTCACAGATGCTAGATTTGCATGAGGGCATAATAACCCTTAGGAATTCTGAAACATCTGGCAAATGGGATCAGGAATGTAATTTTGGCTGTTTTCGACTCATCCACTGAGATGTGGTTCCTCTGACTCTGCTTGTGAGGATTGTTGTGGGTCTAGGACAATTACAGTTACCTCTTAGTGCCCAGCACTGGGCAACAAGTGGTGATGTTAGATCACCAGGAGCTCAAATATCTCTTGTTGCATCTCAGTGCATTTAATTTGCCTTATTGCTTTAATTGTTTCATAGCATCACAGCAATGCCAAGTCACTGTCAGGCAGCTGCTTCTGTGTTCCAAGGGATGAAACCCAAAATTCTTTCATTTTGAAATCTGCAGGTGAAATCACTGTGTTGTGTCATGTTAAAGGGTGACAACAACATCTCACATAGATTCACCCTTCTCTTTGAATAGCATTTGTATCTGACCCCTAAATTAGATTTTGGGTGGAGAAGTAAACCAAAGTTAAATTATTAGTTTTCTATGAGCTTGTTTCTTTAACAATTAGGATAAAGTAAAGCATTGGTGTCTTCAGCCTGTGGCTAAGATCAGGTAAGATGAAGGAGATGGTGCCTTTTCTTCCTTTTTTTTCCACCGTAACTGATTTTGTTTACCACTTGGCCAAAAAAACCCTATCAGCCTTGCAGGGGAAAGCCTACAGAGTTGTATTACAGCTGGGAGCACCAGCACCTGTGGTTATCCCTTACACTCAGGTTGCTTCACACACTATAGTGCCATTGTCCTCAGGCTTTCTACTATGATGCCACACTGCCACAATACGATATTTTTATCATTTATCAAAGCCTCCTATGACTGTGATCATAGCTGGAGTGCACATAAATTGCACAACAACACATAGCTCATGTCAAAAGAATAAGTAAAATCTGTTTTAAAAGCTCTATTCATCATCTAATGATGCCTACCTAACAAACAAAAGGTACATATGTAATTTCAAATAGTTTTAAAACATAAGATTTAACAGTTTTATGAACAAAATGCTATTGGTGGAACCCGGGAGGCTTTCATATCTCTGGTTGATTAGACTGTAAAATAGCTGAATAGGGAGAGAAATCCAGCTTCAGGAAGTGTGAAAAAGATTGGATATCAGGAAATACAAGCACTTTGCTGAATAGTGCTTCTATAAATATTCTGACCTTAAAAATCTTTTTTCAGTTTACCATTATCATATTTAGAAATAACTTCAAATATTCATAGAAATCATGTTAGACGCCACAATCATTAGTCTTAGATTCTCCAATTATTTTACGTAAGAACTCTGTCACTCTTCTCAAAAATGAAGACATTTGAGGCCAGAATTTATTCTGAGATGTAATTTTGTACATATCGGGCTCACATAATTATAGAGTGATTATATATTTGAATATACATTTCTGTCTTGCATTCTTAACATGGATGAATTAATTACCTCAGGAAAAAAATCAATGTTATTTCTATACATTTTAAAGCACATTTTCCTATATATTCTCATCCCAACCCATGACTACAATAATGACCATCAATAGTATTATGACACCCATATTCAATTTCAACATCAAAATTAAAGTAAGTTGCAAGAATACTCTTTTTTCCAGAGAAAAGAACTCCATATGAACAAGTTTACCAATAACCAGCCCACACTTCAGATGGATTAGCAAGTAACTATATTTGAGTGCTGGATCTGAGAATGCTAAACTATGACAAACAAGGAAAACCTCTCCTGCAGTGCATTAGGTAATAAGAAAATACTACAAAAAATGAAGTTCATGTTACTAAAATCTCCTGAACTTCAGGAAGTCTGTTGTATCCTTTGTTCACTTAATCAGCTAATTTAATTTTGCCTTTGGGAACCAAGTTGCATTAAGTTAACACGGCAACGAGAACTGAGAATTAAAAATCTGTTAGACTAATTTCTTTTATAAAACCAATGCCAACAATCTATTCTACTTTTTTCTTACATTTTACTTATACAAGTCATCTGTTTATCTATTTGGCATCAGAAACATCATGCGGGCTGTAATATAAGACCTGAGGCAAATTAAGTTTTTTAAAAATAATGCTTTTCATAACCTTCACACTTTCTACTTGAGAAGTCCTGGAGAGTCCTACAGAATAAACTAGAGTTCAGGATGATTTATGCTGATATATGATAGTCCAGATCATTCCTTTGCTACAATAAAAGAAGGATGAAAGGAAATTTCCAGAAGAATCACTTGGGACTATTCCACCCGTGTTAGACACTAAAAGGATCCTGTTCTGCTGCAGTGGTCCATCCACAGTGATCTGTCACAGGCTAGACACTTATCTTTACAGTGACTCTGGCCACCATGAACTTGGTTTTGTGCAGAGGTAAATCCCAAATTAGCATTTCTTCTATAAAGTCTTGATGAGAAACAGAAGGAAAAATTATGCACATGTGCCAGTACCAATGTGCAACCTGACTATCATCTGAGGAACAAGGACTGCTGGGGAGACACAGTACACAGTGACAGAGCTGCACGAACACAGGATTACAGTCACTGGTAACCAGATGCACCAGTGGAAATCCCAGTTGGATCTAAGGAACAAAAATCTTCACCATGAGTGGTTGGGATGGGAGCCCACAGACACTGTGGGATCTCTGTCCTATAAAATTTTCTAAATTGTCATGGATGAAGCCCTGCACAACCTGAACCAACCATGAAGTTAGCCCTGCATTGAGCAGGAGGTTAGTGACTGGAGGTTCCTGCCAACTGGAATTACTCTATTATTCTCCGATTGTCTTCTCCTACAGGAGAGGATAGCTGGATTGGAAACTGCATTCATCTTCCTCCAAATTGTTTCATTCATACGTAGACCTGATGTGACCCTACAAACTTTTAAGACAGTGATTTGCAATCTTTATCAATCTGTGGACATGAAAATATTTCCAGTGGTGGGCCAGATCTTAAGAGCAGCTTTAAATCTCTTCAGAGGAAGTTTCTTTTATTTAGTTAGATTTCACAGATTCTTTATTAGTAGGCCACAGATGCCTACGTGTCCATATGCCACACTGAAAACTCTTGTTTTGATGGTTCTAATGAGAACAATGTTGGATCAGACTCAACTTTGATTATTTTGCAAAACCTCCCTTTATAAAGAAAAAAATTTGCACTTAGTAATCTGTGCTTTCTCTACCTGTCTCTTTTTCTTTCCATGCACAGACTCTCCTTCAGTAAACAGCCTATAAGCCAAAGAACATCATATCCCATTGTTATGCAGGAGAATGCAGAGCTCTTTTCACTCTTAAAATATTGTGAAATGGGAAAAATAAACTACTTGGCATTATTAGAAAGAAAAATTACAAGAAAGTTTTATCTGAGAAGCTTATCTTCTCACAGAAAGTCATATGGAAAAATGTATGCATTCATGAAGATAGTGAGACTCAGAAATCTATGTCTCATTCTACTTTTATAAAAGAACAGAGGAACCTTCTTAATTACCTGTTTCCATTTTCCCATCTTGTGCTGCAGGCCCATCAGGAATTACACTCTTCACCTGTAGAAACTCGTCCGGCTCATCCCCACCAATGATGGTAAATCCAAAACCCATGTTGCTTTTCTTAAGGGTTGTGCTGAGGAAAGTCCCCTTCAGCTGTGATGCATCACGGGTGAAGAGTGGTTTTTCTACATCAGTCAATACAAACAAGAGAGACATAGGTTCTGATCTAGTCATAGCACAGTGGGGACAGCAGATAACAGTATTGGCTGACAGCAGGTGACAGTGTATGAAAACCAAGGAAATACAGAGTGCAGGCATTCCAGGAAAAAAAAAACTTGTGAGTTCTTGTATTAATACAAAGCTTAAAACGTATTTCTTATCTATGGCAGATCAGTCATAAGTGGGGAGTTATAAATATTCTTTCATATTAGAAATACATTTAGAAGTGGATATTGTGTAGCTAAAACAATTGCAACAATAAAAATGATCTGTGAGGTAGTTTTAAAACCTCTTTCCTAACCTATAAATTCAGCTTTGTCTACAAAGTAATACATTCTCCATAATTTCTCTCCTGACTGTAATAAGGAAAATATCCTCTGAATATCTTAGTTCATTTGTTAACAAGCAGTGCTAAATATTAGGTGAGCTTTCCTCTCCAAACAGGTGGGGTTTTGGCATCCAACAAGTGACACACATAACTCCTGTGCTACCTTTGTGTCCCCTCTCCGCGTGCCTCCGTGTGCGGTGTGGTGGCGGGGGTTCCCCATGCCTCTCTCCCATGCTGTGCTTGGTGAGGAAGGGTGGGAGGAAGGTGCAAAAGTTGTGACTTCAACTGCTCTTGCTATGCCTGCAGTGGTGAGGCTGGGCTGGCCGGCAGCGGAGGACATACCGTACAGCCTGCGCGTCCCGGCGGGGTCACGCCGGCACTGGGACAGGTCAGTCACGCTGCGGGACCTCTTGGGAGTGGGGCGCAGGTGGGCAAATTTGGGTCTAGGCAAGGTTGATGAGGAGCTTTCTACTGTTACAAAGGAAAACAAGCCTCATTCCCTGGCTATAACCTTACGTTAAAGTTTATTTGTCTCTACCAACACTGTTTGCTGCTTATACAGCTCATTTTAAGCACATTAATTTTTACGTTACCAAGAGGCTGTATTCTTGTAAACTCCTATAACACAGTGCTTGAGGCTTTTAACTTAATTGATGCTTGCTAGATGAGCTAGCTTAGAAACATACCAAACATCAATTAGTGGTAATTTAGAGAAAGTACAATTAATTATTTCAGTGTTGCCAACCTCGAGTGCTCAAGAGAGAGTTGTACATTCCCAAGAATAGACTTTATGATTTTATTTAGGAAATTACTTTGGGGCTGTTATTGTGCTTTCTGTTTCTCAGCCTTTAGGAAACACTAGGGTCAACTCTTCTGTCTTTTCTCTGTGCCTCTGAAGGTTAGAGTATTTTAGGTGGCTCGTGAGTCCCGCAACTCTTGGAGCTTGAACATTTAGGGGAGAAAAATGCTAGGAGATAGGTGATAACATTGTGAGAATTGGCAACACTACTCTTTTAATCAGACTATGACAAAATTTTTGTCACATAAACAGGAGAGCAGAAACTTTCATCTTAACTAAGACAGCTGACACGGTACTGTACCTCGGAAACCTTGGGCCTGCATAGGCTTTGTTCCAAGTTCTGCGTTGGGCATGTTATGCTGCTGTAGCTTCCTTTTTGCTTCTAGGACAGGGTTTTCAAATTGTGTTCTTCTATTTATGTGGCTGGAAAAAATTTGGGTTTGATTAAACAGCGGGTTCAGTTGGGGAAAATGATCATTTTCACAGTAGAATGCTGTATGTGACTTAGGTGTGTGTGGTTAGAGAGTGAAACCGTTATGAATCCCCAACGGGCCTGAGCATGTCCCTTATATTCCACACAATTTTGTTGGGGATGAGAAATGTACAATCTAGTGCAGTGCATAATAAACAGCACTGAGAAGTGTCCTGTCGTTTCAATATGCTGAACTCTGCTACAGACAAATGGTTTTGATCTGTGGGAGTACATATTAAATAGCAGTACTACTGAAGCATGCTACAACAACAGTTTTTCATGTCTTTAGCACAAGCATTGTTCTGTGCGTGATTCAAAGGATCTGAACCAGTTTTGTGATCATCGATTAGCTGTAAGTGAAATGACTTAATCACTTACAGAAAATGTAAAACCTAGAACACAGAGTACTTTTATGATCGCAGCTTAGAAATAAATCTAATATAGGAAATAAACTGAAGATTATTTCTTTTTAGTTCTATGATATGTAACTGCCTAGCTGTACAGAAAAATCAGATGTTGCAGCAACTAAGTCAGATGGTAAGTTAGAACTACACAGACAAATATATGAAATAAATGTGTATATATATATTTTATATGAATATATGATATACAAGAAAAGTTAATGTATGCATTTTTTTCTTGATATTTTAAATTTCCTACAACAGGTCAGTAAGTACATCTCTCTCATTGCACCACTAATTTTCTATGTTGTGGTTAGAACTACTATCTTAACTACATACTCTCATCATATCCTTGATTTTAAATCTTTAATTTAAAGCATACATTTTATCAATCAATGAGTAACCCTACAATCTTGTCCTGTGATATGTTTCACGTGTTTTATGAAGAAGGCAACACAATTTAGTAGGCTGCATTGAATAACTCTGCAAGACAGGATCATGATAGGAACACAACTGAGAAAAGGGGCTTTATTTCTGGGGAAATACACATGTACAGAAGGGCAGGTTTTCGAACATGTCACTCCTTATTTGTTCTCACTGAGCTACTGTGTATTGAGTTCTTCTGAAAATCCAGTCATGGGCTTTAAGCACTTGGAGAGATGACCTGGGAACTTTTGAAACTCTGAGATCCTAAAAAGGGTTGAATACCTTCAATTTATGTTGAAATTACTTTTCATGCCACATTAAGCATTTTTCAGGTCCCTTGGGATTCAGATTCTACCACTGCTTCAAAGAAAGTAAGTGGAATTGCCATTAAGAAGTGAGGTAGAGGAAAGGCAGCAAGCCCTTTGGGAGTGCAATACACTTGGAAAATCAGGATTTAGTGGCCAGAGCTAATGCAATGAAAAGATTTCCAGTCATGTAAAAGAATATTTGATTTAGGGAGAGGAAGTATATGTGATAAATCCTGGAGCTGCTACTTTGTTAACGTGGCTATAACTCATCCAAGCGGCTGCTAACTTACTCTTGTACTCTTAAATTTTGAATAATAGTTTTCTCGTAAATTTTAATCTATGCTGTAGACAAAATTCCTTTTGTTTCTTTCCTACTTCAGACAGGCTGTTTAAGATTTTAGGTTTTCCTTTCCTGGACTTTTGCTTTCTAGTTAGACCACGCTGTAATTGTCAGGGTCTTCAGCACTTTAGTCCATTGCAAACTTAGAAATGTATGATGGAAAGGAGACAAACTTCACCAGTTTCACCAGGAGAAAGACAATACTTACATGCATTAAATAGGATAATTATGAACTACTAGCCAAAAGTAATTTTCATGCTATCACCTATCATGTGATGTATTTCAATATTGTAAAGGAAATACTACTTTTGCCATTACACATGGCAGTGATGAAACATCACGTGAAATACTACATAAAGTTCTGGTCACCCATGACCAAATGAAATGAATCCATAGGAAAGGTTTTACAGGAAGGCCAGTGAAAGAGTCTTCTATGATAGAAGACTAAAGGTCTTTTAGCTTTTTATTCAAGCAGAATTATTTCTGATATTTAATTGCATTCTATGAATACATGTGGAAGTAAATACTAGAATGTATTAAAGATGTCAGGATTTCAGACTTGAAATCTGTAGGCTTCTTACAAGCAGAAGCGTGAAATTACAAAACAGATACGGGGTAAAATATCTAGCTTGTTTTATGTTAGCATTTGATAAGGTTAAAAACAGGGTTGCTGCACAGTGGGTTGAGTTAATTGCTTCAACATACAGATCATGTCTTATTTTAGAAGCTCTAAAGTAACCTGTCTCGGTCTTCAGCTGCCCTTCCAGAAGGGCATGGGTTTCACATAGCTTTTGTGTCATATTAGGCAGATGTAATGGATATCCAAGATCACACTACAGTTCTGCATTTAGGACTTGAACTATGCTTAGTGTCATGCTATAATTGCAGGACATATCTCAGTACTGCAGGAAGCCTCTTTTCAGACCTAAGTTACAACTTATATGTGGTTCTATGATATTAAAAAAGATGGAATTTTAGCTAATAAAGGATGAGTCCATGGCAAAAGGAACACCAGTTCCTGTGGTAATGGCATCACAGCTAGAATCTGTTATCCACTGCCTCTCTACAGTTTCTAGGTAGAGTTTAAGTTGTGGTTTAGTCCATTTATATAGAAATGTCTTCAGTAATGGCTATCTTGAAAATGACCCTTTTGCCCTAGCAGATCAGACAGGAAGACCAGCAGACGTACGTGAAGAACCTCGAGTTATTGGTGCAACCTTAATAATTCTTAGCTCCAATTTATTCCCATATTTTGACTGTTTTAAGGTAGTCTGCAATCTCAAAAGCACAATCTGATAATTCCCACAAATTCAAACAACTACATTAAATATTGTGTTCAAGAGAAGTCAAAGAAAAGAAAATTATACTGATAATCAGCGTTTTTTTTATCAGTCAATAACACTGAATTTTTGCTCCTAGACTGATGAGACATAAAACACCTCTCTTTCATGCAATTTTAAGTGCTATACAACTTCATGGTTAAATCAGAAAAATTGCTACTGATGAGTACCTGAGAAAGAAGTTACTAAGCAAAGTAGTTCCCTTGAAATGGCATTCTAAGCTTTCATCTAGCTACTTCAACTGCATACAAAATAGATATTATTAACCTAGGCCTTAATAAGACAAACCAAATGCAAGTTTTATAGATGGCTACAAATAAGTACTTTGTGGTTAAAATAGATTTTGGATGTCATCCAAAAATTTATTGCTCGTTGCTCATAGTATCTAATTCAGTGAGCATTTCTATCTTCACTTTTCTTCCTTTATTTTATACAATGTATTTTAAATATGAAAGCCTAATCCAAAGATGAGAATCCAACTAATTTCTCCTAGTGCCATTGTAGCTGTACACAAGAATCACGCTGCCTTTTGTTTGCTTTCTAGTCCTAGGAACCCTGAATTTCCCTCTGCAGAGAAGAAGGAGTAGTCAGTGCTGCTGTCCTCTGCTAGCCCGCCGTATGCTAACTGGGGACAACCCCTCAGAGGTAGGATTTGGTTCTGGGCTGCATTTAGCTGTGAAGTTGAAACACTTTCCCGTGTGTTATGAGTAGGTACAGTCACCACCAGTCAGCCTATAAGACATAGGCACCGTTCTGCCATCTCATCAGTGAATGTGGCCAGGCTAAGTTGTTTTTGTGATGGAGTTTCATGTTAGATGTGCTTAAGACAACTGAAACATATTCTCAGGAGATTTATGGGAAGTAATGCCTAGTATGCAGATTTTAGTTGATGGACAGGATACTGAGCCCTGCCAAAATGGTAGCACATCTAAGCATGTGCATCAGCAGAAGGAGTTTAATCTCCTTTTCTGAGCTACTTTAATGTATGGGGTTTTTTGGTAGTTTGTGACTCTACCTTTTGAAATTGTTGCCTATAACCCACCAAAGTAATTCTGAGGATCAGGATGGATATTCTGATGCATAACTTGTGAGTGCCTAACTCCTCTTTACACTCACATTTTTTCAGTTATTAATACTATATAATGACAAAAAATCCTGAAATAATTTTTTTCTATTTGAGTAGTAACAGAGTGTTGTCAGAAATTGTAAGTCAAGGAGGTATATTTTTCCAGAATAAATACCTGTATGGCTAATTTAGCTGTTCTATTAAGGAGATCATGTCTGGAAATTGAGCTCTGTGTTGTAGTTAATCATCCTTAAAGGGGGAAATAATCTTTTGGCAATTAGAACGCTGAAAGACCTAGCGCACTCTAATAACCACATTCTCTCCATAGCTCTGCACAGCTAAGCGCGGCTAGTTCTTAGTTTATAAATTAAGAGAAAATTGTGTGAAAGTTAACCCGCATATAGCAAACACTTCTGAATAATGTCAAATGTCTACACCTTACAAATGAAGCCTGGATCTGCATAACAAGGCAAATTAAAATTTTAATAATGTCTCATACCTACATTCATGCATGATTACGAGAGGAAGTTGTATTGGAGACCTTATTTTTTAACAGACTTTGCAAATATGTTGTGATCAGTCTTTATTAACTTTACTAGCAAGACCTTTGAGGTTTTTTGTTTGTTTGTTTCTTTTTTAGCTTTTCCTCTGATCTCAGAATATTGGAGCTGAGCATGACTGGTCCTTGTAAAATGAACCTGGGTCTGTCTGCCTTATTGCTCATCCTTACAAACTTCCCATGGGATACAAATATTTCAGTGAGCAGAGTACAAGCCCTTCTTTCACTGACAGTTTTAAAGGACTGCATGTAACGTTGGACTAGACTTGAATGTATGAAAGTTCATAACCTAACTTTTTATGGTTTACCCACTTTTATAACATCATTAAGAAAGTTTACTGTAATCTGATTTTATCTAGTTAAAAATGAACTCATCTGTTGAATACTGGTAATAAAAAAGGTGTGATTGCCACTTTTTAGCACGAAAAATGGAAAGCAATGTTTGTTTCAAACTCATTGAGCTCAGACAGCAAATTAAAGTACAGCTACATTTTACTAACTATAAAAATCTGTATGAACTTGGCACGGCTGCAGTTTTAATGCCATAATGTGACCATCCATTCCACTTCTAAAAACCTCTGAGCCTGCAGTAGGTTTGATATATCTTTCCACAAATCTTATCTGAAGTAAGATTAATAAATTTGGCACTAACAGCTTTAAAGTATGTAATTGCATAATAATATCTGGGCCTGGTGCCTTGTATCTGTTTACCTGTGGTTGGACATGAAATGGAGATAAATACTTGTTCCTTTTCTTACTCTGCGGTGAAGTGTGAGCCTCACCGGTGCCAGAATGCCTTGGGCTATGCTAACAACCAAGCGGGGTCTCAGTAAGAGATTAATGCACAGAAACTGCAGAGCACCTGTTACTCACCAAAATACACTAAAAACCACTGGGGCAGAAGACTTACTCACACCCAGCAGCTGCATAATTGCACGTGCAGAAATCTTCGGGGTGGGTTAAGTACAAAGCAATATGAGAACTCCAGCCTCTAGCTTCATGGGCACATCGTAAAAGAACTCAGGCATAAAGACAGAGGGCATTACGTAGGGACTTCAAAAATGTATCTTTTTGCTTGAATCTAGACTGACTAAGCTGATTTGGGCTGAGCAGCAAAGCAGATGGGGCTGCTGGCTCTTTCACCTGAGGGCAGGGAACTAGCCAGGGACAAAGAAGCAGAGCAGGTGCTCCTGCATTTAGAGAATGGGACAGAAGGAGTCAGCAGGGCAGTGGCCAAACACTGTTTTCATTTGTTTGTTTGCTTTGTAGGAGGGCTAGGGAAGGTGCATGGGCATCCACAAGCTGCTGTGCTGCTGTTACAGCAGTAAAGAATGGGGCATCTTACATCTTCTAGCCTTCCAGAAATCAGATCTCCCTGTCCAAATCTACCCTGTGGATGTTAATAGCAGCATATCGTGAGGTCTGTAAAAGCTGCAGCCCCAGTATCTGTCCAGAGTGATCCTGCAGTCAACACGTTGGTATGGATTTGAGAGACCAAGGGAATAATGTGACACACAAACTAAGATTTTCTAATTTGTATGACACAACTAGAATAAATGTACTGCCTAAGTGGCAGGATTTGAAATTGAGATTTTAAGTCATGGGCCATCTTCTGTAAAGATCTCTCATTTCATAAAAGGTACTAATGGATAGATCTTGCTTAACCTTTCAAACACTGTCTACAAAGCGATGGGGAGTGGCTTTCTGACTTCTCCGCTATGTACTTTGTGTAGAAAGTAGAGTGAGAACTGACCACTCTGAACAGGTATCACAATTTTGAATCTAGATTCATTTTGCATTTCTCATTCACTGTGTTAAGCTAAAAAGCAGAGAAAATAATATCTCTGACTTACTTATTTTACATAGGAACTAGCCAGAACGTGTTCCACCTATTACTTCAAACAAAAGCTTTCTGTTGCCCTTTGCACAGAGGAATAAGAATATTTTTTTCTTGTTTGATGACTAAAATAAAATCTGAAAAAAAAGAAAGCAAGGATTGTGCTCTGGAAACAGAAATTTATGTTCTTTTATTTTCAACTGCACTTTTAAGTGCAAAATAAAAGACAACTTCCCTAAAATTCTCTATGCAGCATATAAATAACCTGCCTTCTGGTACAAACAGTACAAACATCTGATTTGCAGCAAGGAAGGACTACCCAGAAAAGGATCTTAACTAAGCTAAAATGATTAGGCTTTGCTCTATTCACTGATTAACAAGATCTCTACCTCGCAGGTTATCCAAAGCTTACACAGAAAATACAATATTTCTTTAATGAAAATGATTTTTGTACAGATATCAGCTGGAACACCACCATGAAATCAGACCCTGAGAAAGAGAATGACTGAATGCCTGAGTCACTGATTTGAGACACATTGAATATATTTGGACACATTGGCTGTATTGCTGACTGAGAATTCCTGGTATACCCCCAGTTTAACATGTCAAGTAATTGTACCCATGCTTTGCCAGGCTAAGAACTGCAGAGGATACTAGTATTAGGTTATGACATATTAACAGCAACTTAATATTGAACTTGGAAACTTACTCAACATAATAAGTGCCATAAATGGGATCATCAATTTTCTCCCAGCCATATGGAAGCTCTGAAAAACAAAGAGTTATCTCTCTCAGTAAAAGCAGTATAGAATGCTAAGTTTTTTAATAACAAAATTGTGGATCTTTGCTAAGCGTTGAGGGAAATAAATTGATAGTGAAATTAGAGACAATGACCAAAGCAAATGCCAAATTTTGAACACACACCATAGCAGTCACAAGTAGTAGGAACTTGAAAACTGGCATGCAAACACAGATGTCAGTCTCCAGAACAACACATTTTAATTGAACTATTTTATTGTTCCAACAGCTGTGCCAGCCAACAACTGTAACACATCTTGTATGACATCACTGCCAGAGGAAGTGAGGGCATTCTATTTTCCCAAATAGATACACACACAAAAAAGTACTTTGCTTTTTGATCTTTTTTCTTTGCTAGGAATTCTGGTCTAGAAGGAACAAAAAGAGTTTGCCTCCTGCCATGTAAGTACAGTAAGCATACCTAGACATTCCTGAGAAGTTTGTACTATTTGTCTTACTGTGATGGCAATTGCACAACCTCCTAAAGCACCCTGTTCCAAAGCTTAGTTATATATCAGGGACATCAAAGTATGTAGTAATACATGGAAGTACAAACCAAAATAGGGTATTATAGCATCTCCTGGCTATAAAACTAATTTCAATTTGCAGAAATAGAGATCCCTAAAACATTTAGTATTAACAATTAAAACGTTAAATACATTAATTTAATGATCTCAAAAATCAATGTTCACGTACAAGCAAACTGTCACATATATATTTCATGCACATGCATACATATTTTATTATCATAGACACCGAATGCTTAAAAAATTATTATACTGCCAACAGAACTTCATCTTGTATTTAAAAGGCACCAGATGGATGTGACAAGTATCTCAGCTGACACAAACAGAGTAAAAACCTCAGTGCCAGAAGTGATGACTTTGATGGAGGAGACTCACAAAAGGATGGGCATTCCCATCATGCACAGGTATCGATTTCTGTGCAGTTAAAGACTATGGCGAAACATATGGGGAGTGGTACTGAGATTCTACAAAGAAATTTAATTCTGGAATTCCTTATGTCAGATTTTTTTTTCCTTTTTAAATTCAGTTGCACTTTTAAAGTAACTTTATGGAGACAATGAGTACTGAGCTAAACAGAGCAAAACTGATGTATCTCACACTGAACAGTCATTAAACTGGCCATAAAGAACTACTCCTGGATGATTTGAGCTTCTTTTTTTTTCAGTGATAACGTGAATAGACAATTATTGATATCCTCTAAAAGGCAAATAGGAAAGTAAATCTTGACTGGCAATAGGGAGATTCAAGTGTTAAAAAACAATGTAAAGAAATTGCTTAATCACTGCTTGTTACTCCTCCTTTGAATGTGTCTGTAACAGCTGATCCTTTCTTGAGTGAACCTGCTTAGACTGCTGTTATCTTCGTGTCACATCGCCCTCAGAGGATGTGCCTGCTCAGCCTATTTCGATACTGCAGTGAAGGATACAGCCCTCTGCCAGAGACTGGCAGACAAGGAACTCCACGTTACTTATTTTGTAACAAAAAGCTCAAGGACTTCCTTAATGTTGATACTCAGTTTTTCCTATTATTCTTAGAATATTGTTAGCTTTGAAATCTTCACAAGTCCATACTCTGAATTGCTTTTGTCAGAGCTATTTTGTTATTGTCACTTCACAGGAATAAATGCAGTATAAGGTATTTAAGCAGGTCACAGAATCACAGAATGTTTGAGGTTGGAAGGGACCTGTGGAGATTGTCTAGCCCTCTGCTCAAAGCAGGGTCACCCAGATCAGGTTGCTCAGGACCATCTCCAGGTGGCTTTTGAATATCTCCAAGGATGGAGACTCCACAGCCTCCCTGGCAACTTCTTCAAGTGTTTGATCACTCACAGAGTGAAGAAGATCTTTCAGAATTTCCTGTGTTTCAGTTTGTACCCTTTACCTCCAGTCCTGTCACTGGGCACCACTGAAAAGACCCTGCTTCCATCTTCCTTGCACCTCCCTTCATGTTTTTGTTCAGATTGATAAAATCCTCCTTGAGCCTTCTCTTCTCCAGGCCAAACAGTCCCAGCTCTTTCAGACTTCCCTTATAGGTGAGATGCTCTTCCTCTTAGTGGCTCTTTGCTGGACTCTCTCCAGTATGTCCATATCTCTTTTGTACTGGGGAGCCTGGAACTGGATCCAGAACTCCAGCTGTGTCTCACCAGTGCTGAGTAGAGGGGAAGGATCATCTCCCTTGATCTGCTGGCAATGCCCTGCCAGCTGCAGCCCAGGAGGCTGTTGGCCTGCTTTGTTGCAAGGGCATGTCACTGGCTCATCATCAAGGGACCAAGCATTAGAAAGCCCTGGTGTTGCTCTTTCCAGACCTGCTCAGAACTTTTGTAAAATCTATAGGTGATTGACCCTACAATGGTTCCCAAAAAGCCCTGTATATCCTGAGACAAGACTGTGCAATCTAACCTACAAATATTCAAAAAGATAGCACCTGATGCACAAATCCTGTACTGCCCCTACAGTAAGTTTCATATTGTGCATGATAAGTAAGGCAATAATTTGCTATGAAAAAATGATGCTTTTACCTAACTCAATGTATTAGTCTAAATACTGTAGGTACATTCTATTTTCTTGTAACCTTGCAAGCTTTTCTTCCCCTAATTAACTTAATGTTGCTTTCATATCTGGCCATGTAAAATCACATTCGCTCCAAAAAAATTAAGGCAGGTACCAGTAAAACCTGTACATAAAAATACACACAAACACACATACACACACACAGATGTGTGCATAGGTCGCTTTCCCAAAGTGTATTAGTAGATGGAGTTTTTTCCAACTATGAAATTAAAAAAAGAAAGTAGATGTTTTGCCCAAATTTAAAAGTAGGTATTTTTCTGTACATATATACACTTTAAAGTATATAGATATATTTTATTTTACATATTTATGAAAATCTGAAATAATTTGAGGGTTTACTATTAACTTATTGGCCTATTCTTTCCTAAAGTAATGGTACATAATTGTATTTATGAACTGACACAACTATCGAGAAGGCAAATGGCAAATCCCATTTTCTAGTGTAAAAGTCTGTAAAAATTTAATGAATTGGACATATTATGGAGAACTCACTTTTAAATGCATGGATTGAACCACTGATCACCTAACGTCATAAAAGAGTCACGGGTTCAGAAGAAAGGAAATAAAAAATTACCTTCGTGTACCATAATAGATATAAACTCCATGTGAGGCTATGTTCTAATTTTATTTTTCCATTTGAGATGCAGCCTGGAAGCTATGTTTGATTAAAATTCTGTGTTGACCAGTAAAATGGAATTGCTAGAGCACAAACCCCAAGCCCCTTGCCCACCAAGTATGGCAGATAAGGTTAGTGGAGTGTAGTTTACTACAGAGCTTCTGTTAGAAGAATCTTCTGCTACATTTGCTTTCAGGGGCACTGTGATTATTTTTCATCACATTAAATAGTGGCATCTATTCCATTTTTCACTACTGAAATGAAAGATTACAGGGCAGAAATACTTTAGTGCTTCATAAAACTGGAAGTTAAGCATTTACCAAATTAGGGGTGAGGGCATTTCAGCTTCTCTTTTTCATTTCACTGTGCCCAGGGATGATCATTAGGGATGAGAGTGAACAGTAAATATTTACAAAAGAGAATTGTTATAAAACATTTGTGAAGGAGACTACTGTTGTCCATCATGATTTGAATTGGGAAGGGAGCTATGAATTACAGTATTCTCTGATATTCATTTCGTAGCATACTGGTTCATGTACAATTTCTGCAATGAATGGTTTCATGGATACTATGCTATATATGAAGCCTTCATTTTCATGAGCCCAGTACTTCTATCATTCCTGTCTTTCAATTCTATCGACTCTAGGAGGCTTTCTCTGTATAGAAGGAAAAAAAACCAAAACGAACAGCTACCCTTTATTTTCAGTCTTCAAAATCTAGCATTGCTTTTCCACAGATCTCCTCCTATCATCCAGTGGAGGACCTGTTCAGGAACTTTGTAAAATCACCATTTAAATATCAGTAATAGTTTGTGCAGCACTTGGCAATGCTGATACCATGAGTGGATGGAAAGTCTGATAACCTGTATAGTATGTTTATATGCCCCAGTTTTCATATTTCATGCTTTGTTCCTTACCAGAGAAGCAGCATCTAGCTAACACTGCAGCAGCCATCCAAAAAAAAAAAAAATCAAAAAGATACAGCTGATGCTAAGACACTTTGCTCAGTATGCATCTGGGTAATCTTTTAAATGCAGAAGGAGCTGCATTTCTAAAAGTTAAATGCCCAATGGTAACAAAAGCCTTTGAATTTTCAAAGAAAGAAAGAAGGAAAGAAAGAAGAAAAAAACTAAAAGACTAATATGAATTCACGCAGGTCACTTTAATAATCGATGGTTGTGCCTTCTCATCACAGCCTGCTTATGCTAATAGTCCAGATGCTCTTATTCTGCCTTCTGAAAGCGGTTGTGTTTCAGAATGATTTTTGATGGTGCCACTTAACCTTCTCTGGGGATCGAGGAACAAGTACATTTTGGATCTCAACGTACCAAGATGAAAAAACATATTACCAAATGCAAAGATTAATTTTTCTGAAGTTTATGGAGTCCTAACTGTGCTAAAGAGAGTCATAAAAACCACTCAAGGTTTCAGAATAACAGCCAGCATTGTGTCACTACCCTACTGACAGGCTGGAAAGAAAAACGAGAGCATATTTCTTGAATCAGCTGCAATCAAAATATTTGTATAGTACAAAAAAATATAGTATGAGAGAAAAAAAGAAAATATAATGCCTGCTGTTACTGAAAATGCTGTCAATAAGGATGTGGAAGCTGTGGAAGTCAGCATGAGTTTGGTTCACCTGCCGTGTTAACACCCAGGCACAGGTCAGGAAACCTTTTCTAAACTTTATATGAGACTTCTCAGAAAAATATTTATCATTTCACCCAACAACCTGTGATGGTTTTATCACTTACTTTCTCTCTTCTCTTTTCTTTCTTCCTGTTTGATATTCAGTTTTGCCTTTTTATGTCAGTTACTTACTGCAGAGGGTATCAAAAGTTACAAAATACTGTGCAACTCCACAGTCCAATGCAGTTGCACACTCTTCCAGCTTCTTTAAGAGAAATAATCTTTGCAAGTATTTATCCGTAAGTCTAAACCAGTGTTCCTCTCTGCACAGTGTACACAAAAACCGTTGCCTGCAACACCCTAAGGCCCAGCACACGGATTACCAGGGAGTGGGTGCTGCCCATGGCGTGCTCTGCTGCTCCCTCAGGAGCAGAGGGCTGGAGATGTCTGCTTTGAATGCTTTTGTTAGTGCATGTCCACATTGCCCAGCTGATACGTGAAACAGATATAGTAGTTGCACTGCTGCTCCTGAAACCTTCTGTTACAGGCTGCCATGAACAAAGAGAGGATAACATTGCCGACTGAAAATCAGTATTTAACCTACTACCCATGTACCTGTATGAATTCTGCTAGGTCACCTATCTGCATACCATCTGGGAGCTCCAAAATACAACAAAAAAATCAATATGTATATGCTATGGTAAAATCCTTTATACTACCTCAACAGGTTCCTTCACTTAGCCGTGTTTCAAATGCCACTACCTGAGCTGGAAAATGCAGTTACTAACATGGACTTATCTATGCTAGTGTACAAATCAAAAGCCGTGAGAGAAAATCAATCAGACAAAAAAATTGGAAGTTGAATTGTTCACTGTCTCAGTGAAAATAACAACAAAGGCAGGATGGGCAACCCCACCTCCACAGGAAAAATAAATTCAGTCTTCCTATCATAGAAGACCTGGAAAAATTAGGGAATGTACCAACTCCAAGCCAAGCCACATAAGCTCAATTTCGATTAAACTTGTGTTCTCCAACTGCCAGTCTCACACAAGCAAATTTCACAAAGTCATGACTGTTTAAGTTCTGTCTGTAATCACAAACCATTCATGTGCAATTTATTCTCATGAATAAAATGACATTATGCCTAATTTCTTCTTGCACAATGGAATCAAATGTCTAAGTAATATTCACATCTGATACATGTGTCTTCTTCCTTTCGTGCAGCTTATTGTGACATGCTACATCCTGAATTGTGCAGAATGTAGATTACTAAATATTGCTATCAATTCAATAACATTTTGTCCCAGCATTGTTATCATGTGAAATACTGCCAACAGTAGGGATATTTTTAACATTAGATGTACTTGATCCCTCTGACATACAGAACTGTGTAACATCTAATCAAGATCTCCATTAATACAGTGAAAAAGTACCAACTGAATTACTGAGTTTTAACTATCCAAAAAGACTATTAAATCAAATAAAAATGGAAGAAATGCAATTAAAAAAATTAGGGGAAAAATACCTTATGTACTGAGAATTTGGTTAGGTTATTGTACGCAGTGCCTGAGATTAATAAATTAATAAATGTAATAACAATAATTTAAAAAATAATAAATGAGATTAATAAATACCTCCTTAATAAGACCTTAATAAAGAACTCAATTCTCAACAGTTTAGTGGGCAATAGCTGAACCTGGTCAGAGTACTCTCCATGGACATTTTCAAGAGAAAACTTTTCTGTTAAAAGATTCCAAAAAAGTTTCTGCTAAAAGATTCCAAACAAACTACAAAATCCTGTTTTCTGTGTATTTGAAAATAACAGATTTAAGGAAAGCACAAATACTCACTGAAAAATATTTATTACTGAAACTTTAAATTTTTTTCATCAAATCATGTTATCATTTTGTCTTGTCCTCTGTCCTTATTGCTGTGTTATTTGTGCTGGGTACTTGGTTTGTACCAAGCTCAAACCAGCTCCTTGTGGATCTCACAGTTCCCACTAAAGTGACTGGTGTTTTGCTGACGAAATAGAGACCACTACAAAATGTTGAAATATCCCACTTTTTAGCTACAAGTTCTTGCCCAGGAGACTGGATATGAATGCATTCAGGCTTCCATGGAATAATTAATTAAATAGCTATGTGCCTTAGCTTCCAAGAATAGTTTGGGATAATTTCTGAATTCTGTGTTAATTACATGTTATCTCATTTTTAATACAATAAAGGGTGCATCTAAACAGAGTCACTGAAACTCTTATCCTCACAGCTCCTAGCTTTAAACTAGCTAATGTGGGCACTGCTAGGAGCAAAGTCACTTCAGGATGAACCTGGGTGCAGAATGCAAACTGGCGGGAGAAGATCAGCACATGCCCCAGCAGTTACTCACCCGCATGCCAAGGAGCTGTGACGGCACTGCTGGCTGGTTCAAAGTTCAGATGTGCACAGAACAGGGACTGTCACTGACACACTCATTTTATGAGCAGAAAAGAAGCCCCAGGTACATCACCTGTGTGTTGCATTTTCAATTTCTGTTCCTGAAGTTCAGCAGATTTGCTGCACGCTGTGTACAGCTCCAGTGTGGAAGACTGCCTTTGAAACTGATTTTATTAACACAGCTTTTTTTATGCTATATTCTTTAGACTTTGAAGAAAACAGACTGAAAAGAAACATTCTTTTTGATCTTTTGGATGTTCAAATCTTTCAGTGCTTGTACCTCATTACTGACTGTATCAATTCAGCCTTGTTACAAACCAGTGTTTTCTACCTAATAACTGCCTGATCTTATGAAGCTAGATTTTTCTTCTTCTATTTGCTTTTCATTCTCTTTATTTATTTATATTATTTCCCTTGCTGTTAAATGTTTTAACAACATACCCTGTGAATTTATGGAGTTATTGAATTTACTGTTATTATATAACCTAAAACCTTCAGTTTGGCTACTGGCCTAAAAAGATCCATAAAAGTACATTGCTACTAATAGTGCAGGCTAGACCTTATGGGAGGCAACTAGGTATTCTGTTACTAGCATCTCAAATTCTTATATAAGCTTCAACATACTTTAGCTAGCTGTTCACCTCTTAACCTCTGGCATAACTGGTATAACAACAAGAAAAAAGTCTATTACTCTGTGACAAACCCAAATTACACATTTTAATGCTATTTTCAGTGCCAAAGTTTACTAAAGGGGAAACAGGATTACACTTGGCCTTTCCTCACAGGGCAAGTGCCCCTGCCCCTGCCCATCGTGGTGGCCCCCTGCTTAACTCACTCCCATGTATCAATCCAGTTTATTGTGTATTGGGGGTCCTAAAACTGGATGCAGTATTACAGATGCAGTCTAATAAGTCAGCTCCCAACATTTACTGTTGCAAGATTTTCTTCCTGCCCAGGTGCAGGACTTTGCATTTGTCCTGGTTGAATTGCACAAGGTTTCTGCTGGCCCATTCCTCCAGCCTGCCTAGGTCCCTCAATGGCAGCCCTGTCCATGCCCATATTGACTGGTCACCCTCAGGTCACCTGCAAAGTTGACTTTGTTGCCTCCTTCAGACTGTACATAAAGATGTCAGACAGGACAGCCACCGCTATAAACACCTGCAGTACTCCTCTTGCATAGACATTCAGTATAGTACGACGCATTAACCACTACCCTCTGAGCCTCATCACCCAACCAGTTTACCTGTACAGTTCTCCATCTATACAGATTTTTAATGCCCTAAATGTGATACACAAATATTGTAGGAGACAGACCAAAAGATCTTTCAAAAGTCAAGGCAAATGACATACACTGCTTTTGTTTCATCCACAAATCCAGTCATTTTAGCATAGCAATCTAGTTGGTCAGGCATGATTTGCACTGGGTAAATCCACACTGGCTGTTCCAGGTGTATTGGGTCTGGCTGAGATGGAGTTAATTTTCCCCTTAGCAGCCCTCCTAGTGCTGTGCTCTGTATTGGTAGCTAGAAAGGTGATGAGAACACACCGATGTTCTGGCTACTGCTGAGCAGTGCTTGCACAGCATCATGACTGTCTCTCCAACATTCCTCCTCACCAGTAGGCTGGGGGTGGGCAAGATCTTCCCACCGCACACAGCCAGGCCAGCTGCTCCAAAATGACCAAAGGGATATTCCATACCATATCACGTCTGCTCAGCAATAAAAGCTAAAAGAAAGGCAGCGAGGGGGGGCATTCATTTTTATGTTTGTCTTCTGGAGCAACCGCTCTGTATTGAAGCCCTTTTTCCCAGGAAGTGGTTGGACACCACCTGCTGATGAGAAGTAAAGAATAAATCTTTTGTTTTCCTTTGCTTCCACATGTGACCTTTGCTTTCACTTTATTAAACTGTCTTTATTTTGACCCATGAGGGTTTTTTCAATCTTACTTCCCCCCCTCCCATCCTGCTGAGAACGGGAGTGATAGAGTGGCTTGGTGGGAACCTGGTGTCCAGCCAGGGTCAACCCACCATACCCAGTCACCACCCTCTCCTTCAGGTGTCCAGAAATGTGTTCTCAGAGGGCTGCTTCATGATTTGGTCAGGGACAATGACAGGGCCTGACATCTGCAAGTGTCCTGAGTTCCTCTGCCACAGCATCTTGAACTTCACTATTTCATGGTCACTATAGCCAAAGCTGCCAGTAATTATCACATCTCCCACTAGTTCCTGCTGTTAATTCATAGCAAGTCCAGCTATGTGTCACCTGTCATTGGCTCATTGGGTATGTGTATCAAGAAGTTATCCCCGAAAACTGCCAGAAATCTTGTTGCCCGCTTATCTTCTGCCTTGCTGCACATCTAGCAGATGCCAGGGAGGTAAAAGTCCCCCATGAAAGCCAGAATCTGTGATCGGAGGCTTCCTTGAGTTGTCGAAAGAAGGCTTCCTCACCCTGATCAGGGAGTCTGTAACAACAATCCACCATGGTCTCCCTTACTGGCCTCTCCTCTGATCCTGACCCACAGACTCTCCATCAGCCAGCTGTCCCTCCCATAGGAGAGCTCCATGCATCCAAGCTGTTCCTCTGCACAGAGGACAACCCCTTTTCCTCATCTCCCCTAACCATTTTTCCTGGTTAAATAGGTTATTTTACCTTGTTTCTGACTGATTTTTAAAATAGCAACACTAAACTTTAATTAAAATTTCAATCAACATTAGAAAACATTTGTTTCATAACTTCATTTGTCTCATTGGGCCTTGAGAGTCTCAAGTCAATGTTTCAAAATAAAGCACACAGCATAATGCTTTCTGGTTTTTTTTGTTTTTCTGCCTTGTTATTACACCAAATGGTAATTACTTGATTTTACGTGACAGGCCAGTGAGGCAAATGGATAGACATATTACAAAAAGAGACAGGAAAATGTAGCATCTATAAGTGATAACGAAAATAAAAACAGCCAAGAACCACTTTGTACGCTTACAATGAACTGATTACCTGTGGGTGGTCCACTAATAAAAAACTATCCTGCCCAGACTGTAAAATTGCATAGGTATATTACTTATCTTACTTATGAGCTGCAACTGCTTCAGAAGCATCAGACACCAGCCTTGGACGGAAATCTCAGAGCAGATTGAATAAACTAGTGCTCTGATCAAATACAAGACATCTTACACATCTATATTTTATTTCCAAGTGGCCAATGAAGTTGTATGCAATCAGAAGAATCCTCCTCAAGGTACTTCGTACATGATCTGTTTCCATGACTACCATGCTTTTTAATAATATGTTTTCATAGTTCTGAACAGTAGCTGGATATATGTAATGCAGATACATTAGTTGTTTAAATAGTGTTTGATGAACTAGATAAATCAATACGATTGATGAGGGAGATTACATTGTACCGTGGAAAATTCAGGTTAACACTGCAGTTGCAGAGGCAGCAATTCTTGATTTATACTTGTGAAATAAGATTAGAATCTGGTTTTGTCTCCTCAGTGGCTTCATTGCCTTGTCAAGGGTGAGACCTTTAAAATTCAATCTTTTATTACTTTTTGCTTTGTTGCACAATAGATAAAAAGCTGCTTTAGATACATGTAACTGCTTTCTGAAACTTCTTGTCATAACTTATTCATCAGTATGCATTAGTTATATTTACAAGGACACTTAAATTGAGTCACTCTGTACTTTAAACATTATGTTAAAAAATCCCTTGGCATTTGAATGACAAGGAAATATGTATGAATTCAGAAGCATATTTTTCTTTATTTGAATTGTAATGCCATCTGCCAAAACTCTCAGAATGGTTCTGTGACAGCATCAGAAAGGAACTTTGCATGAGAAACAGGTGTGTGGTCCTTTGTTAATCTACCAGATACATTTTGTTTGCATTCATAAGGACACTTTGCAAATGTAGTGTCCAATTAAAACACTGATTTGTGACAATGACAAAATAATCAGGTTTCTAAGTCACTTTTCCTTCAAGAGTTTTAACTGTGTGAGATAGTAATAAAACGGTTAAGATCTACCCGTGTGTTTTTCATGTTGTAATGTTCGGTAACGTTGGCATGTACTAACATGTTATAGGAAGAAAGAAAAAAAAGGAAGGCAAAGTAGGACTTCCGTGTTCATAGTCACTATTTTTTATTTTTATGCGCTGCAATGTCGTGAAAAGTGACAACAAACATATTTTCCACTCCCTTTTTCCTTCCTCTCTTCCTTCCCAGTATAAAACCTTCATAAGGGTGAATAGAGTAGTAAACCAAACACTAGTGAGGGGACTAAGAGGGTACTGTGTTAGAGGGATAGGATGGAGATGAGACAGAGAGACGAAAAAAACCAAAGAGCAGGCTGTGGTTCTTTGTGTGTCTTGTTTATCATTAAGCATCTCCAAAACACTTCAGGTTCTTTTCCCAATGAAAAGAGACCCCTACTTCTCTCAAGAAAACCTGAATCTCCTTCAAAGACAAGCTGCAGTCTATTC
>NW_009631704.1:0-35313 GCF_000690535.1 Cariama cristata
TATAAAAAACATAAATATAATAGAACACCAGTCTTGTTCTGTTATATTTAAGATTGGTGGTTCCCAGATCTGGCACTCTGAGCCCGATAGGTATGAAGGAAGGTTAGGCCGTATTCCTGAAAGTGGATTCACAAGGGGAACATTATGGAGGTGTCTACTCTAAATACAAACTAGTCTATATGCCTGTTTCTCATCTTTAATTTGTCTCTGTGTTATAGTTGTACTTTACACTACAAAGACTGTAATTACATTCTAGTTTATGGTAAAATCACAATGCAATTTCAGTGCATTTTAATACATAATTATCTGTTCATAAAGCTGAACAGTTACATGTTTAGAGTCCCTTTTACTCCAAAGGAATAATTCTGAATACATGTACTATAAAAATCCAGGTATTACAACAAAACTGTACTGCTCCCATGATCATTCTCTGTTATCTAGTGAAGGGAATTGGGGCTAAATTTAAGGGAATACAAACCACTATTTAAGTGCAGTGCGATTTCACAGTTCTGTTCTAGGACATCATGCTTTGCTGTTTGTTTTCTGCACTGCACTTGCACATACAGAGCCATATGTAAAGCGGCAAGGATTGGGACATGGTTTTGTTCCTGCACTATTTTTTCTGTTTCTTGAGTGGGTTTTGCAGTGAGGATTGTGTGTTTGCATTTGTGCTGAGCGGCACATCCTCAAACTGTCTGAAAGGTGCTGGAGTGGCTGCATCATCTGTGCCATGTGTGGCCTGACCTGCCCAAGTTCCTAATGCCATGGCTGAGAGCATCGTGGGTGTAAACTGGGGGAACTGGTATGAGGGCTCACACAGGAGCTCTCATCAGATGTCACATAGGCTGTTCTCATTTCCTTCCACTGCCAAAGAGAATCAGCTGAAAGGTTTGGGGAGGCTTGTGTGGGCTGGTCCTTGGCCAAGGCAAATGGAAGAACTTGTAGGTCAAATGCTTCTTCGCGCTGGTGCCTTAGTCAGAGAACCCTGAAGGAACCAAGTGGACCTAAGAAGTCTCCTGTCTGTGAAACACGTCTAGCCATCAATCCTAGCCTGAGCAAGAGCTCAGATCAGGGCTGACAGTGGGGCTTGCAGAACTATCAGACCTGAGGAGGTTTCTCCAATGAAGCTTTATGTTCAGGGTCCTGCCTGTGCCCCGTGGTCATCCTGGGCTAAGGGATGGGGGCCAAGGTTGAACAGATCTGGGGGACATAGTTCCCAATGAAAGACATCACCGCAAAAACTTTAGAATACTTGTGTTCTTTGGTGGAAAAAATATGGACTGTTATTCCTCTGAGGGCCATCAAACCTAGCTTCAAGCTAGGGCTATGTTGATGACTCATTTCCCTTTGATTTATTTTTTTTTTGTCAGTAAGACACTGCACTTCTGGGGGAGGGGGAAACCCAACCTGAAGATAAAACAGATAATATTTGTTCATTTCTTTACCAATTCACCCTCAGAAAGAAGAAAGGCGAGCAGCCTAGCCTCACTTGAGACAGTGATTTTTCAACACTTTTGATAAATTTTTTACAGAATTTCTCTCCAGGTTCTTCCGTATGATTCCTGCATGCAAAACAACATTTTTAACTTCACTTTATTGTATACTCCATGCTGCTCTGTCAGACAAGCCTGCACATGCATCTGCCTAAAGGATGCGATGTCCTTAGTGACTCAGACTGGATACGGCTGAATTTAAGAAGGAAACTACCACTGAAGTCAATGTAATCTCAGTATCAAAAAGATCTTTGGGAGTCTGTGTCTGTCCCTGTGATAAAAGAGTGAAGATGCTGCCTTGTAACATGGTTAATTAGGAAGAAAATGATTTTTTTTAATATTGTGATTAATTCATTCGATATTTGGTGACCCTGTAACGACACAGCGGATTTTCCTGGTTAATGTCCCTCATTCTTGCGGAGTCTTCACGAGGGCAGACTGGTAATATTTGACCTTTAATTGTACCTGGCCATTTTCCCTGTATTTAGGTCATGCTATGCTGTTGGCTTGTTTCATATTTTTAGCTGTAATAAATGTTGAGCCATAATTTCCATTTGCAGATAAACTGTAGATGTTTGTAATTTGGAAAAAAAAATTACTCAAATTTCCCCTCTTTTGTTTGATAGGAACAGCTCTTGATAATTGCTCAGCGTTACGGATTTCTACCTAATGCTTTCCACAACCTTTAAACACTTCTCAGCATTGCTGCTGAGATAAAAGAATAAAATTGGTTTTCCTCATTCATCTATTTAGTTACAAACTAGTGATTACCACTCTACTGGTGCTAGTTTTCAGGTTTTTAACATATTCTGTGGATTTTCAGCTGGTATTTTTGTTGTTTAGTGAATAACTGTGACCTTACATAGCCTTCTACTGGATATGCAAAGGGTTTCCAGCCACATTTTGGCAATGTAATTTAGTAGAAAAAAAAAAAAGTCATTTTTAACCTCAAATACAATTTCATATTAATTTTTCAAAATGAATTAAAATTATACTTTTCCTAGTATCTAGCTGGAAAATGCACATGCATTAAAGAAACATTTTACCTTTGCAGTTGAAAATAGTAAAAATAATATATTCAGGGTAATTAAGAATAAAATAATTTTAGGCTGCTTATAAAATTCCCTAAAGCTTTCTAAGGCAAATGTGCAACTGGAATTCTCTTTTAGCTTAGAGTTTAAAAACATTCTGCTGCTTTGTATCACAAGATCTCCCAGTGTACTGCCCTCAAAAAAACATCCATCTGTAAAAGGCGGAACAGAAGCTGAGCATTTTTCCCTTCTTCACTTCAATTGTACATAAGGCCTTTTTTTTTTTTTTTTTTTTTTGGTTGTTGTAGCCAGAAGCTGGAATAACTTGATTTGATGGCATGACAGAAGTTTCTCAGGTTCATATGCAATCATCTGGGTCTAATATGATCCAGCTCAATTTCCAAGAGAAAATCTGATCCTCAGACTTCTCTTGTTCCATTTTTATTACCAGCTTGCTATATAAGGTGTTTCTCAGCAACATGGCCCATTTTTCCCCTTATTTGATAAAGGTACTGTTCTTGACATGTTCATAGGAACAAGTAGGGTAAATAAAAAAAACTCAAAATGCAAAAGCATGCTCACCTGAACAATGTTTTTTTAGTATTGTCATGGACCTCATAATGCACAGCTGATTTCTCCAAGGATATATATTCCAGTCAATTTGAGATCTTGCCCAATGTTCAGTGCTATAATTGAGTTTTTTGTTAGGGACAGGAAAAAAAAAAAAGAAATGTACACACAGCAGTTATCTAAATGAGCAGGTATTCCATGACAACAACATTTCTTTTTGAAGTAATTTTAGAGAGAAACTAAGAAAACTACATTCTTGTGCAATTCAAGAGAGAGAGATGAAAATAGTTCTGTTATACGTTTGACTTCTTTAAATTTACACTAGTGCTTAAATCAGTCTTTGATTTTTGCTTGGAGAAGAGGGACTTTTCTGTTACTTTTTAACTTTAAAAAAACTTAAAAACATCCTTCTTTCGATCAACTCGTAAAAAATCGGTCAGAAACAAGTAATTGTTTTTCTTAGGATTGAGTCACTTGAGTGAGGAAGATTAAAAAGAAATCCTCAAACCTCTTACCTGCCATAAGTGAGTAACAAGATCAAATTAAACAATGTCACATAGGAGGCCCTGGGGAATAAATACGGTTGGACTTGATAATCTTTGAGGTCTCTTCCAGCCATAATGATTCTATGATTCTAAATTAAGGTCAGCACACTTGTGAGTAATTGATTCAAAGAGGGCACAGAGGGATGGAGCAGGCCACAACTTTCCCAAACAATGAAAGCTTTGAGGGCTGGGAGGTGGATGTTTTGTGGTTTTTCAAAGGCTTCTTTGATGGGCTTCCTTTTAGGAAACAAGAAGATGCTGAGAGGCAAGTGATTTCTAGTGCTTCCTTAATGACTGTGTTTAATTTTCTTGGTAAGCGCTTGAAATCTGAAACTGGGAGGGAGGGGAAGAAGAAAGGGAGGTAGATGAACAAGATCAATGACTTTTAATTTTCTCTGATGTGTCTTTGGATAAAAATTAAATCTCCTGCAGCTGAATTTGTTGAAATAGGAATTGATACTGCTATTCTTCATCCTGTGAGACTTTATTTACTACAAGAGTAGAGAATCTGTTTTTTTCCTATTATGGCAAGGTTTCTATTTTTAGCCTTGTTTCCTAAAGAACCAATACTGAAGGTATACTCATCTCTTCCTTCATCCCTCACTCCTCTCTGCAATGATCTGAGTCCGTTGGCTGACTTCAGCCCAAATGGCAGAAAGGTAGGACGGTCTCAGAGGCAATTAACTCTTGTGGATTTTGCAGGAGTACATGGCTGGGTAGAAGTCACTCCAAGCACTCTTTTGAGGAACAGGCTATATGGGGAGTGCAGACCCCTCTCTGATATAAAATAATCAGCACAGACAGAGGTGTTAGGAAGGCTTCAAATGCAGGGAGAACCTGCAATTGGAGCTGGCACCTTATCAGACCTCAGGTCAGCCCTCCACGGGGTGCAGATCCAGAGCAGTCCAGCCTGCTTTAATTCTGCTGCTTGCAGAGCAGCCTGTTTGTTCTGTAGCTATACATGGGCGAGTACTTTGTGTTTTCACAGTTTTGCAGCAAGGCTTCTTGCTGTCCCTTTCTGTCAGCCTTGTTTTGTGCTGGTTGCTAACAAAAATTCAAAGCAGGATTTGAAAAGAGGATGTTGACACAGATAAAGCATCTGACCGTGTCAGCAGGATAGAGGGAGGCTGGCTTGGCTGACTGAAAGAGGAGAGACCACATTGGGACTGAGGGATTGATTCCTGGCTCACAGGTGGCATCCACAACTCCTCAAAATAGTCTCGTGATCCTTTGCCAGTGTTTCCCACCACAGAAAACGAGTTAAGAGTACTTCTGAGCCAGGAGGGGTATCACAGGGAGCCCCAGGACCCTTGTTGTATGCCAGCTGACCTAAAGGCCCTGGGGCTTTTGGTCAACCAGGGTTGAATTTGGGGTTGCTCAGGGCTTCCTGGCAGGGACGACTCTGCTCTCAGCAGTGCAGGCCCTAGGGAGAGAGGAAGGAGAAAGGCAAAGGGTTGTGGCACAAGATGAGCAAGCCCTGAACACCACTGCCTTCCTCTCGAGTGCACAGGAGTTGCAACGGCTAAGTCCCTCCAGCCAGAGACAGATAAAAGGTTGGAAAACATCGTCCAGTTATTCCTCAAGCCAAAAAGAAATAAGTCTGTTGTAAATGGATAAACTTTTCTGAGATGAGCGCCTGGGAAGGAGTAAACTAATAAAAGTGTCTACCTTGAGGAAGAATACTTACCAGTTTTGAGGCTGAGATGCTATCTGCACTTTAAAGGCTGGGACATTTTGAAGTTGGGTCTTGTTAGGGCAATAATCAAATAATATCTTAATTTCTTTTTTTTGTGTGTGTTTCAGAATGATTATGCTTATAAGCATAAATATTAATTTCTGCTCAATATGTATGCATTCTGGAGTCCCTAGCTGTGAATAACAATATCTAATTGCAGAAACTAGAATATTCATTAAATTCTTTCAGATAATCTTTAGATGGGTGTATTTAGAGTCAGATATGTGCTAGCAGGAGAGTTTTCTGCAGAGCTGTGAAACGCTATTCAAAGTTTCCCTCTGGCCAGGGCGTGTATCACAACGTACAACTGCTAGCATGAAGGAAGAAAAATAGAAAAAGGCTTTGTGTGGCAAAAAAGCTTCATATTAATGTACTATTGCAGATATCTTTTATATAGTTAATTCTACCTCCCTAACAATTCAATTAGTATCTTAAAAGCAATATTTTTTCAAAATCATTACGAGTTGAGCAACGCTTACATAATAAACTTTGTGTTATGATAAACCAGTACAGTTCTAAAAATAATGTAATGTGGAGTCTTGCTTCTTTCTTTGTAATCATGCTAAATCTCCAGAAACTTTGTGTGCTGTGGAAAAGGCAAGGTGAACTGTGGACATGACTATGTCCACTCATTTGCTGCTTAGCAACAGGTTAACATGCTAAAGTCAGTTTTAGGAAGACTTCCAGAAATCATAGGAAATGAAACGGAAGGTACGTACAGGAGGCAATCTATGCCATCCCTTCCCCCAAGCCAGGATCAGCTATAAATATGTTACTGCTGACTGATGTTTGACTTGGCATTATAATACTCTGCCACTTCCTTTGTATTTATAGAAACATGCTAGTCTCTCTTTTGCAAATGAGAAATCCATCTAGATAATTAATAACTCAGTGTGTGTTTTGTCTCTCTCTTTCTCAAGTTCAGCTTCCCGCATAGTGAAAACTTTGATGAATCATACAAATTTAGGCACTTTATGACCTTTATTTTCAAACTTCTAAGGATCTTGTCTGAAAATCAGCAGAACAGCAGGAACCTCTCCAAACTAAACTCCCAATATGTTCATCTTTGCTGAGTGGGTTAACTCAGAACAGTCAAAAGCTGCTTGTGACTTGGTGAATACAGAACAGGCAAGCAGTACATCCACACCTCCTTGCAGAGATGAGTAGCCCACACCTCTTGGTGTCTGCTCTACATTTGGCAGTTGTGCCAAAATTTGTTGCAGCTCATGCGTCTTTAAGCAAGATTCATTGATACATCATTTATCTGCTTTTTCTGCTGGAAGAAACATTACAGAAAACAAGATTCTCGTGTTGTATGTAACCCAGAAAAAGATGAGTTTAAGATATAGTGAACACAGTGCAGGCAATTTTAAGGAGAACATCTGCTAGCCTAGCTTGTTTGGTTTTGTTTTTTTTTCCCCTCCTTCCTGAATATACTAACAACAAGTGTTACCTGATTTCAAATTGAGATGCATTATGAGCACCAGACTGGTTATTCATTTTGACTAGTAGTCACGGTTTAACTCTTTTATTCTGTTCACAAAAAGCTGTGAATTTTTTCCATGAATATTTTTGCTCAAATCCATACTTGCCATACCTGAGTTTTGTGCTCTTTTTGCTATTTGCTGCTGACTCCTTGTGTGTGGTAGCATCCAACTGGCTGAGTCAGGTGGTACTGTTTCTGATTTCTCACTAAATGCCCAAAACTTTTTTAACAAGGGAATAACAAGGAGTTAGTAGTGAATTAGCAAACACTGGTGATCCCACAGGAGTATCTTTGTTTGCATGAGAATATATTCATACAGGAACAGCCACTCCCCAACCATTTGTGCAAACAAAAACATGTTCCCTTGAATATTCATGAACAACAAGGGTCACAAACATGGTTGAACCAAGCAGCTGCTCGGAATTCATACAACTGTTTTATAAACAGCGTTTTGCAGTGTTTGACCGGCTCTAGGTACTGCTGTCAAACAGGAGCACAAATGAGCTGAAATGTTGATAGTAATAAAGACAGATTTAAAAAAAAGTAACCAGTGATACATTTACATACTTGTTAAATCTTACTACGTATAAAGGCCAACAATGATAATGAGCCTAATTCAACTTTTTTTGTCTTTGATGATGAAATACACTAACATAATAACATATCTCATTGGTTAGGCACCTTTTCTCAGGCTAGTTTTGCTGTCTCATCTCTTCAAGTATTTCCTTCCTTCATTATCATATTTCCATTCTGCAGTCCTGAATGCTGGAATAAATGAGTTGCTTGACAATTGGTCCTGTATTAAATATTCTTGATTTCTTAATCTTTTTTTCTCCATTGGCGTCCATTCTTTCCAGCAGTAAGCAGAACAATGCCCTAGGACTGGAAGTGGAGCAAAAATCATCTTTTTAGTCTGCTGTCTTATCCATCTCTTGTTCAGCTCCTTGGGATGATGCTGTTCTCTTCAGAAATGCCAGTATTTTAGCTGGAGAGAAGCAAAGTGTGGCTCTTTATCAATGGGCAAAACTTTCCAGGTTGGTGAAGAAAATAGCAAGGAAAAACAAGTCTTTGAGGGTTGTGATCAATAAAAAAGGAGACAAGTTTTGAAGAGTAGCCTGGAAACTGTCCTCAATTTGTTTTTGAACTGCAGACTTCCCAAACCAATTTAGTCATTCATCCATGAAGCTAAATAGACTTAGCTGCTGCTTATGTCTAGGAGAGTTGTGAAAGCTCCTTTTTTATTATTTTAAAATCTGCGTGAAATGACTCCATCTGCTGTTTTGGTTTTTTTTTGTGTAAAAGTGCAAATTAAAAGTGTTTACTGGGATTTCTGGAGCTCTAAGTGAAACTATTTGAGATCCAAAGTGAATTCTTTGCCTTAAATTGAGCAGATCCTAATTTCTCTAGTATTGTAGAAACAAAAATCAAATTCTATATTGTTACCTGTGGGCTGTGACATGATTCAGTAGGTATGATGCTGACATTAAAATGGGAAGGCCTGTGTTTTCATAGTCACTCTGCAACCAACCTGCTGTGTTAGTTTGTGGAAACTGTAGTTTCCCCATACACAAGAACAGGCAAAGAGAACTGTAATTAATTTTCTTGGTTTTATATGAACCTGAATTAATCATATAACTCTTTTTCTCTGTGTGTATTTTCTAAAATAAGTGAAAGACAAGGCACTGGTGTGCATCTAACTTGTGATCTGTTGTTGTTTTCCTCCCTTTCAATCAAGTAATCTGTGTTAAATAGGAAAATGTTCTTGCTCCATCTAGACTGTCCACCTCTTGTGGAGCACCCCACATTTTTTGATGTTGCTCAGTTACACTGATGCTGATATTATGGTAGCACAAGGCAGATGGAGGAGCTAAAAAGTTGAAGATTAGTACAAAACAATACAAATAAGTTGGTTCTGCTCATGTGGTTTACCACATTAAGTAAACATTCTTGGGAATTATTCAGAAGAAGGTGGAATACACTTAGAAAAAAATGCATATTTGCATAATACAGCAAATTTCTCAGCTTTTGTGCACCACTGAATGTAGATGAGATATTCATTTAAGAAGTTTACAATTCTGCATCCATTCTAATATCTGTTTATAATAAATAACTGTGAATGTAGTTTGAAAAGAGGAAGGTGATCTCTACAGCCCTTTGACATTAACCTCTACCAGCAAGATAAATTTTTAGCATAATCTGTTTACATTGAAATTAGATGTTTGCCATGGAAACCTACATGTTAGAATATACTATCTCATTCTGAACTGCAGGAAAGCTTTGCAGTAAAAACAATGAATACACCATCTAGTGCTTTTTTGTGAAGTGGTCTGTTTTAAGTACGATTTCTTCGTATTTCTGATTGATTTGATGAGACTTGCTCTAACCACTCTGTGTGGAGGATGGGAATTCCCATCTACAAAACATTAGCTTCCTTCAAATCCTCTTTTCCCTCCAAATTCCAGACTTCTCCATGAAGGAAAAGCCTGAAAAATATTTTGGAGGAAGTGGATCTCTTTCTTATTGCCAGACATAAACACTTCTTTATTTTGATTTTCCATTAGATGATGTATAACTCAATATTAAAAATACAAACAATATAAATTTTCCATTTGAAAAAATATCAACATGAGATGTTTTGGCTTTGCCTTTATGTTGTCTTTGCTCTCTCTTTTCTTCTTTAAAAAAAATACTCTAGTGAATGTCAAGTAATTTTTTTACAAACTGGGCTTTTACATTTGATGGACTTGAACATTGTGGCACAATGTGATTCTGCTTTTAGAGGAGTTCTGCTCACTATTGTATCCAAAAGCTACTTGCCAGTAACTGGAGAATTGCTTCTCTTCTTGAGGTCAGGCGTGGTGTGTGAATTCAGCAGCCTTGTCCTGAAAATAAACGTAGCGTTTACTGGATCTATTTGAGAAGTTGCAGCACTTATTCCCCCACCAAAGGGTTTCGTCTAAAACTAAGAGACTGTTGTGCAGCCTGAGGCAGCGTTGGACATTGCTGCTTCTTTAGCTGAGCTTCTAAGCAAGGAGGAATGAGTTTGAGCATTGTGTGGCTTTGAGGTTTATGTGACTGAAACCACTGGTTACAGGTCCGAGTTTTTCAAGACTTTGTGGCTTGAAGCAGCTACTGCACGTATGTTAGAATACAAACTCCAACAGCAAAGTATGTCAAAAGTGCCTGAGCAGCTAGGGGCTTAGATGTTTTTTGTTTTGCAGAAATTCATTAGAACATAAAAGCCCACCAATCACATCATTCTCCTTCTTCCCCTTCCACTCTTATGTAATGGAAAATTAAACTACTGAAGGGTGGCGGAGGGGGTGGTGTGTGCTTTTCAAAAGAATATAAATTGAAACAATAGTAGCACTTTTTGTCTTTTTTTTTTTTCTTTCCCTCACTCCCCTCCCCCTCCTCCCATTTTTTGGCTGTGATTGAGAAAGCCAGTCTTTTGGAAGATATCCTAGTGGGTCTTGTGTTCTGATGTCCTGCGGATATTCTATAGTTCAACAGACTCTTCTCTGAGCTATTGAATGGACTCCCATGCTGGGATTCCATATCCTCCTGCACCCAGATGACTGTTCCTGGGAAACAGCCAGCTGTGCTTTGCCACAGGACTTTCTCGCAGGCTATGATGCTGGGCTTAATAGCATGCAAGAAACTTCCTTTGTCAGAGATGGAACGGGATACCTTAACTCAGACCCCTCTGAGATCATAGTAACCAGGCTTTGCATAAAGGCATCCATCTCAATGTCTAGGTTAACATTACTGTATCCACTCCTGTATCTGCTGGTTTATACCTCACTTGTCCTTTTTGAAATATTTTCTTCTAAAAAGTGTCTCAGAAAATGAAGGCAGAAACAGGGTATGCTGCAGCCAAAATAGATGAATAAATTAAAGCAATAACTCTTACAGAAAGCAGTTTAATACCCAGTGTGGCAGGCATTGCTAATGTTAAACCCACTTTGAAGTCTGTTATGTAGTTAAACTGGGATTTCACATCAAAAAAATCTTATTTACATTTGCCCATGCTAGCCCAGCTTTTGTTAACAGCACTGGAAGATTAGATGTAAGTGATCTGAGACCAGTAATATAAATGCAATAGTCTGAAGGCATTTCTCAAGGAGGCTATTACAAGACTAGAGGCAGGGGGAGGGGAAGTATTCAAATTCTTAACCATGTTTCTATCATCCAAAGCATATTTCCAGATGCCAGAACAATCTCAGCTAGCAAAAGTGAAACTCATTTGCTCAAGCTTCCCATTTGCAGAACTTGCCTAACAAGACACTTGAGGCTTAAGTTCATATTTTTACAATGAAAATTAGATGGAATGATGCAAAGCCCTTTTTGATGTCTCCTCCCTTGATGTTTCTACTTCTGTGACATCAGGTGGTTTAACTGTAACATCTGCATCTTACCCGAACTCTGGACTGCAGTGCTGATCTGGTTGCTGCTTGGGCGAAAATAATTCCTGGAGGTATTGGCATTTTAAGAGAATAATGGGTAATGTAAGGAGACTACCACATTGGTTTCCCATTCCAAATGTTGGAATTATATGGGTAAGACGGATGTGGTTGGATTTCTTGTCTGTTCTGTACCTTTAGGTTAACGCTTTTACTTAGGCTCAGATTCAGGTCTCAGGTGAGGTATTTCATTTTAGGCACCTAGATTTAAGATCTAAGTTAGGAAGTAACTCCTTACTAGCAGTGTCGGCACAGCGTGAATCCTATGGGGAGGCATAGACCTCTCACTGATTTTAGAGGGAGTGTATGTTTTCGTTATAGACAGTCTGATTAGTAGCTGAAAGGCAAGTAGGAAACAGCCTGTTCTCCTGAGGTAATTGTGCAAGCAGTTACACTATTTTTCTTCAAAGCCTTATAGAAGTATCAATTTAGCCTCACAAAGGAGAGTCAGGATGAGTGGGGCTTTGGGTTATTTTGACATGAATTCACTCTTATTTCTAGTTCTAGGCAATCTTTAGTAGCTTTCCCTTTGCCTACCATGAAAAGCTTCAATAATAATACTGCTACTTAGAATTAGACTTACTCTATTCTTTTTTGCCTGATCAACTGCCACCTTCTAGAAAACCAGGGATGAGTTTCCATTCTGGAAAACAGGTATGACTTTCTGAAGTATTTTCTGATTTTTAAGGCAAACCAGAATCTTTGACCGCTTTTGAACTGCATACTAGATTCTTCATCCATGACTAGTCTCAAGTAGAAAGTAATACAAGCCTGATTCTTCTTTCAGTAAGAATTGATAGGGAATGAAGGATTATTCCACTAAAGATAATTTAATTAATAGAAGTCTTTTGCGAGTGAGAATCAAGTTTACTGTCAGGAATGAAAATTAAAATGAAAAAATGAAAGCAGATTCTCAAAAAAAAAAAAAAAAAGAGAGCCAATTGAGACCCTTATAATCTGGTTTTTAGAAGGTCTTCATCAACGAAGATCTTCTGGGCGTCACTGAGAGTCATGGGTCTCCAGTGCTTCTGACAATCAAACAGCTACTTTCAGCTTTTAAGCAACAGTCAGAAGTTTTTTGGCTGGGTCGAATTAAAATGAAAAAATCAGAACTAATTTGTCTCTCACTGATAAGCATTGGAAAATTGGCACTAATTTCCCTTGATTTTCATTTGAAAAATCTTCATCTCTGTGTTTTATCCTAGCTTTAAGTACCTAAAGTCACCTGTTATGTTGGCTGTTTGCTATGTATAAGGTGAAATTTGATATTTGATATTTGAAGCACCTAAATAAATTAAATTTCTTATCTGTGAATTTGTGGGATTTTTAGACTATACTTTTTTTTAAGTGCACTTTCATTATCAGTGTACCTCTTTCCATTTTGGGGCTAGTTTGGTTTATAGCCTCACTCTATCCCTCAAAAAAAATTTTTTTTAAACCGTAAGACACAGCATGGTTCTTAATAAATACCTTGATTGAAATTCTGAAATGAAGGTTATTCGCATACTTCATGGGGCCTTTGAATAGCATCGGATGAATAGGCCAGTGATTGATTCTCATCACAATCCACATATTAAAGAGTTTTGCAGCGCTCTAGAATTTGTGTAGCCTCTCACATGAGCTATGTGTATATCCATTCCCTGAAACGTTCAGAAAGTCAGACCTTGGAAGCACAGTTAGCTTGAATACAAAGAAGCAGACCACAGAAAAAGTGATTGTTTGGGTCAAACTCATTCTACTTTATACCAGCATGAATCTGGCCTCACAAAAGATGGATGCAAAATAGGGGATTTTGTCCAAAATTTATTGGAAGCAGACCTCAAACCAAATAACACATCGCATATCCATATCCAAAAACCTAATGCTGTGTCATCGAACATAGCATCTGTGCCATCTTCATTAGTCAGTTCCCTAAAAACCAGACTACTGATGAGGATGGATGCCCATTCCTATAAAGCTCCTTCTTGTTACATTGTTCATTTTACGCAAAGTGGTACAACCTCACTTTGTCAGTGGAAATGAGCTGGAAAGTGGGGATTGCTGATCCTCCCCCAGTGGTTCGAGAGACAAAGTGATAGGCTTAGGATTTTCAACGAGTCATAAAAATGTTAGTGCCTGGTTCCCAGGCTCAGGCATTAGACTTACTCTAGTCTTTTGAAAATGACAGGCTCAATGCATTTATGCTTCTTCATTTCCTATTTGTCAAACTGAAAGAATTTCCACCTTTCAGTTTTCAAGAGTGATGATGAGCTCAATCAGATAAATATGTGTGGAAATTCTTATTTACTGAACTCTTAACTATATAATGCAGCCATAATGTTTTAATAGTTAACATAAAACATGATGGTCACTCAGCTGTTTTCAGAAAGCAATACATTGCAGGAGGGTCATCCATTTGATTAAATCAAAACATGTTTTAAACATTAATTTGCAGTAGCTGCTACTGGCCGGAAAGCACTGCAGCTGGTATGGAGCATTTTGACAATATCCTTTCATGTCTGCTACAAAGCTCTTGCTGACACTAAACCCCTTGCTAGCTCAGCAAAGGTGTCAACACCATCGCAGGTCAAGGATGAGGTAACTCCTGTTGTAATTCCGTGGAATGATTTACCAAATTGGACGGTTAGAACTGAAGCAGTTAGATAATGAGAGGCACCATTAAATGGCAAGATGACATATCCAGCAAAGAGTAGAAGTGGTTTTGTATGTCCCTCTCAAATTAGGTTTGAGTCAAGTTCAATGAGCTAATAGCAATTAAAAGGACTCCAAGTTAGCCTGTCTGCGAGGTGGTTTTATAGGTGGTGGATATTTGTGCTGGCATGTAGGAGGTGCTAGCAGAAAAAGTGACCTGCTGAAAAGTCTCCTTGATACAGGACTAGGCTTGGAATGGCTGCTTCAGGAATAGGGGGAATAGGTTCCCCTAACATGAGCCATCCACCAGGCAGATGTTTGTTGCTCAGTTAGTTGCTGCCTTATGCTGCTTTTATAGTTGATGCTTTGAAGCAGAGACTCATCTGACTTATTTTCAGTGTTTACTTAAGGATGAGATAAATCTTGACCCAGAAATGTTTTTTGTCTTTTCTTTGACTAGATGGGGTTGGGGACTATTTCAGATCTCACTATCCAACTTTAATCAATCATTTATATTTGAAGAATATGAAAAGGTATGGCGAGACTTTAGTTTCTACAGCACATGCTGACATGATTTTTTATTAATACGTGAACATCAAGGGGAAGCAAGTTATGTAGTGAGAAAAACATTCCTAGCTTTCTTCTTTCTTTAATTTCCTGTGACCATGAGTTAGACTGGAGGGTCCCACAGGTCAGGCACCCTGGCACTAGACTCTTACTCGAGCAAAATCCCTGCAAAGTGTTTGCCTGGCTCAGGAGAGGAGAATATAACTTGTCCATATAAGCAAAGAAAGAAATCATAGCTTATTTGAAATCTTGACACTCAGTTAGTGATGTTTCTCCTGTGCACTGTTGCCTCAGTGTGGCAGCTGGAATAAGTAGAGAGATAATTAAGCCCCCACTATGGTATTGCCATATATAGATGTCTGATTCTGCCACTTGTATCTCCTGTCACTATTCAATCCCTGCAGTGATTTCTTAGAGGAAACTTTTCTTTAGCAGAAATAGCAACAGCACCTTGTGGCTGGTCTGCTGTGGCTGTGTAGCATGGCTGCTTGTGGCCCTGCTCCCAGGGCACTCTCCTGGTGAGTCTAAGCAATTATTTCTTGATCGATTGCTAATTCTATGTTAAGGAAGGAATTTGGGGTCCAAAGGTAGAGTGGGCAGATAATCGGTTCTGTGTTCAGCTCAGTGTGTTTCATGCCAAAAAAGCAGAAAAGGGATAATAATACTACCCCCCTCATTCTCTCCTCTTTCCCCTCTTCACTGATGACACATAACTGATAACTTTCAAAAAATTTTCTTATGCATGTATGCACATTAGTATCTTTACTGACTATTCATTTATAGCGGGATGCCCGGTGATACCTCAGCATATGTCAAAACATGTCCTAAAACATCTTTTTGTTGTTGTTGTTCTTCATTTTAATTTGCAGTAAGTCTTAATGCTTCTCATTTTTCCTTCTTGGCACTTTGGTTGCAGTATGTATCAGCTTTAGCTAAATGATAGCAATATACTGGAGAAAGAGATCTACTAGTCATATTGATCCTTCACTTCTTCCTCTGTCATTCCTGGGACATGATGACAAAATTGTAGCAAAATCAAATGGCAACTTACAATGGTCTTTTCAGAGCATCATTGCCTCAGTCTTGTCATGTGTAGATTGTCAGTAACATTTTTAACTGTCCTAAGTGCCAACTTGCTTTCCTGCTTTGAAGTTCCTCGTTTAATTTACCTAAATTTGGCATCTCACAAGATGTTTACATATCAAAAATAAAATGAAATCAGCATCAATCTTTCTTTTAAAAATCAGAATTTGAGTCTTCTCAAGCCATATCACTGTTTCCCTAACACAGGCTAGGTAGTTGAAAGGAAACATACACGTGCAAAGGATCTCCATTAAGGACAGTAATTTTAAGAGCAGCAGATATTCACTGTAAATGCCTTAAAACAATTTAGAAAAATGGTAGAATTCCTCTATTAATCCATAGCTGGCAACAAATATCCTAACCATTGCTGCTGGCACCAAGGGCAGGTTGCTCTGTGACACACCATCATTCCAGGAAATTAACGGGAAAAGAAAAAAAAAGAGATATGATGTCAGAGTTTAGGGACATGAAAGAAACTGAATCCAGTTTCCTCTCATGTTTATGTAATTAAGTGAAAAGATTTCTCTGAAATCTCAGATTCCCTGGAAGCAAAACTGCTTCTTTAAAAAGACTAGAGTTTCCGTGGCAATTAGAAGAGAGCATCTGAGTATGGTATGCAGAATTTTTTAATTCTTTTTTTCTTAGAAGCTAATGGCTCTCCTATAACTATGTACTTTCCCCGTTGCAGATGGTAAAAAAAAAAAAAATAAAAAAATTTCAGTGCTTTGACTACTCCTCACATAGTTTGTCCCTCCCCACCACGAACTGGGCTTGAAAGCCAGGACAAATTATTTCATATTACTTCTCATCTCACACGTTTTCAATCTTTTGGTTCAAACATTTTAAATATTTGTCTAGTTTCCCTCAAGAAAAAGGACTAGAGGGTTAAAGAGAAGTGGCCATTGTTGACCATTTTTTCCCTAAGGTAAGCCAATATTCTCATGTTTTCATAAGCCTCAGGTCAAGGAGTTTGAGAAAGAAGTACCAAATATCACCCACCTGCAATAGTCATGAGTCGTCATTTCTCTCAATTCTTAAAGTTGCACCTCTTCATTTTACAGTACATTGTTAATATATATATAATGTACATAACATGCATCAATTGTTTATCAGGGAAAGAAGCCTGTTACTTGCAACCATGTACTGTTTTATAAATAATATATGTCTGTTTTGTTTTTTTTAGGGGGGAGGGAGAAGATCAGCGCTTTAAATTGTTGATATGAATGTAAATAATTGTTGCCTTTAGCAGACAAAAGAATGTAATTCCTACCAGCTTATTTCTGCAAGTGTTTCTGACAGTTTTGTAGGACTTATTCTCTGACTGCAACTCACAGCCTCTTTGCTTTATGGACTTCTGACACATACCTGGAGAACTAATGCAGAATCAACTCCAACAGCTCTTAAAAAGCTTTATTCTGGGAATGAAAAAGTTCTCCTCAGGTGCCATTCCTCCAGAACATAATATACATTGCCAGAACTGCAGCTTTCTGTAGAGAGACATACAGTGAAGCTTTAAGAACATACAAGCACGCTTACAGTCACACATGGTGCAAGTGTTATATTTATGCCTGGTCACGGCAGTGTTTATATAGAATTAATTACTTCCTTTAAAAAAAAAAATGAAAAATTAAACAAACTAGGAGTATTTCTCAGGGTTTTAATTTCCAGTATTCCCCATGTCTCTCGCAACAGCATTTTTTTTCTCAGACTCTTTTTTAAACTATGATTTTGTTGTGTTCCTCTATCAAACTGAAGCCTATAATCTGCAATGTGAATTGGCCAGTTGCCGCACACAGCAGATGGACTTGAGCATGCTTCTGCCAGGGAGCGAGCATGTGCACCAAGCTCTGCGTGTGTGGCATCCATTTCCTAACCAGAATGTCAAAACAGCTGTCTGTGAAGGACTTTTGCATCTGTACTAACAAGATCTGCCAGAAGTCCTGTAATTTGGAGCATGGTTTCTATCTGAATAGTTTGAACAGTTTTAATGTGCCCAAAGCCGGAGCAATGGTCTCTGCACTCTGTGTGATTTACGCCAGTTTATAGGAGAATAATCCTGCAGGATGGTGAGGGTTTGTGTCTGGTGCACATCCACCTAGCTGTGTTCATGAAGGCACTAAAGAAGCAAGGGGAGGGGGAGTCAGATCTGTTTTGGTAACCATTTTAGAGTGGTTTCAGAAATTCCTGGCTCTGTCAAATGGTACAAGAATGTAAAAAGCCATTTGGATGAGTGGGAAGTTTCAGAAGATTTCAAGGGAAACAGGTGCAGCCATAGGCAGTGCAAGGGGAAGGTGCGTTACAGCAACTGACAGGTCCTGGGAGGGAGACAGTGGAGTATTCCTGTCCAGTGATGGTTCTGAGCCTGGTGGGAAGCAGCTGCTTCAGTCATGTTCTCTGCAATTTTATATATAAGCTAGTGTGCTTGCCTGCTTGGCCTTCACTTTCATCCATGGAATTGGTTTTAACAATTGCCCCCAATTTTTTCTTTTATAGGGCTTTTCTCTTAATGAATAAACAAAAGTTGAAGAACTCATTCTGAAAAATATTTTTATTTCTCTCTCTTATTAATCTAGGACTAGCTGTCTGACCTTTTGTTTCCTGTTACAAATAATCACTTACATTTTCCCAGACATTATGAAACTGCTGTAATAAAGGTGTAGCACTTGCCCTTTGGAAGAGACAAGAAACCAGCCATTTCTGTCTGTAGATGCATCTTGCCAGTGAAGTTAAAAATGTTTTGGAACCTTTTCCTCAATAAAAGTTGAAATAATTGCTCTATTCTGGATGATTTTTTCATTGTTGTTCTCGTGCTTTTACTCTCAAAGGCCAAATGGGATTTAGAATGATGAATGTTTTGCTGCTTCCTCTTTCCTTCACTAAAATACATGGCAATAATGTCTACTAGAGATTCCTGAGATGACCAAACATGCATTTTCCTGATGAGTTTTGCATTAATTTTAAATGGCCCTTCTTGGGATATGTAGCAGATTATCAGATCATGTGATTTTCTTTTTCTCTGATGGTACTTAATCCTGTAGACTGGGAAACTGGGATTAATAGTTTGTGGTAAGATCAACTAACTATTGAGACCCATGGGATCATGTTCCGTGGCATAGTTTATCTCTTAGCAACACCAAGGATTCTTGAGAACTCTTCCACTAAACGTTAGACATGTCCTTGTAGCACATCTTTAAGTTTAAGATATGTTAGTGATCATTAGGGTTCAAAGAGTTTGGGATAGCTTACTTTATACTGTTCACTTCCACTCCCCTCTTATTTTGAAGAGAAGTCTCAGATTCTTAGGTATCACTTTTCATTCCTACTTTGCTTATGTTTCCTGTCTCTGTAAATCTCCTCTCTTGGCTTTGACTTCAGATAGATGTGGGGTGACCATTAAATTGTCTTGTATTAAAGCGAGGGCTAGCTGAATGCATTGAAGCTACATCAATATGTTGAAGCTAATACAAACTACTTGTAGAAAAACAAAGTAACCTGAGGGTGCTATTAATTTTAGATTAAGAATGCATCAAGGAATGAAGGCTAATCCATTAAACTAGAATTGTTTTGCTATGATTCTAATGTAAATCAATGTCAGAAAAGTAAAGATATTAGCAGCGACTAAGCAGTTTCACCAAGACAAGCCAAGGCTTGAGAGATGTCCTCCTCATTCTTGTGGGTTTGCAATTAGTTTTTCTTAATGCCTCATACAAAATTAATCAGTAACACTGGAAATAATTCAGCTCTAGACCAATAAAATAACTCCCTTTGAGACTCCCCTGATGTCTACATAGAACTCGTAGAAAAACACAGAACTAGGTAATTATGTACAAGAAGCAAACACTGAAAAAAGTAGTAATGAAGCAGAATTTTTTTTCCTTTCCTAACGGTTCTTTTAACTACTGGTGCTTTCTACAACAACAGGTCAAAACTATAGGGAGGAGTGTGACTTCTAAGTCAGAAATATCCTTTACATTTTTGCAGTTTATCATGCATTGCTTTTAACTATTAGAGTGCGTCACATACAAAGAGCTGTCCCTGTGTGCCTCTGCCTTTGTCTTTGAAGGTAAGAGACAGTCACCTGCTATGGGAGTCTGCAACCACAGGCTCCAAGCTTCACAAGAACAGCTCCTGCTTCCCCCCTTTTTTGGGGAGAGGTGTTTTTGCAAGGTAGTCCTTATTTTGAATTTTTTTTTTCTTTTACCAGAGCATTTCTAGCAGTTTCCCTTCCATTCCGATGCTACAGCATATTCAGGCATAGCTGGGATGAGGCTCCAAACAGCCACTGCCTTTGACTGGGCACAAAGGAAGCGGTTTCCTTGGCAACTGCAACCCCAGAAAGGTCCCAAAACAGCACTTCCACCTGCCTGAGATTTCTTTTTAATTTAGGAGTTTGCACATCGGCTTTGCATGGAGAATTGAGTTTTGTCTTAGGGCTTTATTCATAGCATAAGTTGCTTACAGGAACAATGTAGTTTTTGCATGTGAATTTATACTTTGGACTGACTGGCTTACTGGAAAGACTGTCGACTTATGTGGTGACAGCGAATGCCGCAGTAGCATGTGGTGGGATTCAAGAAGGACATACAACACTTAAGCTACAAAAATTAAAACACTGCATGGGAGCAAAAATCCATCTAGAGAAGAATTAGTTTGCTCCTATATCTATGTTAGAAATTATGAGATCAGGGAAACTGCCAAACTTGCATGTATCTTTGGGTTTTGCTAGGTTTGTTAACCTTCACGATGAAATAGCCGAAGAGAAAGCCTTTGCATAAGGAAATACTAAAAACAGGTGCTGTGACTCTGCTAACCTAGAGGGCAGGCTCCTCTGCCCCTCAGCCTCACTGCAAAGTTCACAGAGGGACGGGCGCTTTCGTAAAGAAAGGCTCACTCCTGCTTCTAGGGTCGGTCAGAGCAGCTCCTGGCAGTTTTTAGATCGTAGATGTGAGATCGTTGTGGATTTAGCAGAGCTCGGCTCCCTTCACCCCCACATAGGCCGGGGTGCCCCATGGCTGCCTGTCCCCTGAGGCCTGCCTGCCTGCCTGCAGAGTCTGTAAGCCGCTTCTCCAGAGTGTAGGAAGATGAAAGGAAACCATGCTGCTGGTTACTGGCAGGGTTAAAGCTCTCTGTAAAACTGTCTGCTATTGAAAGGGTTGGAAGGCAGCTAAAGTGAAGGCTCGTTCTTGTGGTGCTGCACCACTGCTGTGGGCGCCATCTTGGGCTGGCAGAGCCCCCCTGAGGCCCACGCATGTCCAGCATCGGGAGAAACTGAGGGACGGTTCTTCGGTCTCAACGCCTCCACGATTGACAAAGACACAAACTAAAAGATACCATGAATGATGCAGTGGCAGGCCACAAGATTAGACTCTCAGGACACTGACTCTTAACATCTATTTTATTTCAACATGCAAATGCAATTTAAGGCCCAAACGTGTTTACTCAGCTCTTGGCTTTCAAATATCACCAAAAGGAACTGAGCATATGTTTTGTGCCATGGGTGTTGTGGAAATGCAGGACTGTCTCCTTAAGAAGAAATAGCTGTGCCACACAGGTGACACCAATTACCTGCTAAGCAGGAGGAAATTGCAAAGAGCTAGGGCAATAAGGAGCTGGAGCCTGGGCAGGCCGAGGTATGAGGTACCTGACCTGAGGGAGAAGATGTGAAGGAAATAACCATTGAACTCCAAATACAAGTCAAAGCAGAGCATTGGTTGCATAGGCAGTGAAGCCTGGATGAGTAAAACTCGCTCTGTGGTTGTAAGCTAGACCTAGAGGACAAAGGTGAAGTGAATAAGCAAGTGAATCTGAATAAGCAGATGTTCCTCAAAGGTATGTTGTTGCCTTTCCATGTTGTATTTTTAGTTTAGTTTTACCGAGCCTGTCCTTTCAGGGAAGCTTTCCTCAGATTTGACTGCTACTGTTGCTTGATGTATCTGGTGATGCCCATTTCTGCTGTGAAGTTTTTGGGTTTTGTGTGCATGGCAGTGCTTCTCTCATTCTCATGGTGTCTAAAACTTACCACAATATGTTAGGAGAGAGAGACACCATTCTTTTATCCTGCTTTTGGTGTCAGGCTTCCTCTTCAGCTTGTTCACTTTCCTAAAGGTCTCTGCTTCTATGAATTGGCTGTCCCAAGGCTATTTTCCTGAGTAGGCTGTGTGCCACCTTTAGATTTATCGGGGCCAAATTTCATGCTTTTTTTTTGGTTTGTTTGAGTGTTTTTCCTGTGTAAGAGATATGTCTTTGTGCAGCACATGGATGTTCAGATCCTAAGTAAAGGGTGTTTCAGTCACTGCTGCAACACAGGGAATTAAAAACAGAAATCACGTTCTACTGTTTTGCCAAAATTGTGTTTATGTTATAAATCTCTACCTAATAATTCCCTTTTCATGAACTGCACCTGGAGAGGGACTGTTTGTGCTATTTAGCTTTATGTATTGCAGTCAAAGCAGACAGGTAGCCCCTCCAGCAGCTCTGGTGAGTCCTTCAGAGGTATAGGTGCTAACAGAAGCAGCTGAAGGTGATAACTAAAACTAAGCAGTGTGACTGTCCCTCCTCCACCTGGGTTCCCAGTAGCCAATTAATATTTCTTGAACTTGAGAGATGGGGCTCAGAGTGCAGCTCTGTGTTTAACAGGGAGAAGAAAAATTCTTCACAGCTGCAGCAGCTATTTCAATCCCTCTTTGACAGAGCTCTTCTAATATGACACTCTTGTCTCCCTGGCAGAGATGGATCCCACTAGCATGGAGGTATATGTTGTGTTGTTAAAAGACTTTGTGACCTTGGCTCTGTTGTTATTATCCCAATAATTAATATGTCACTTACTTGATAACACTTCACAACATAACTGGTTTTGCTGTGAATGAAATAAAGTCAACCCCAGAAGGAGGTTGCCACAGCCTCCAGATTTAAGTGTGGGCGGAGGGGAGGAGAAGCTTCTTGTCTTTTCCAAGCCTGTGTGCAGAGAATGACTCTAATTCCCAGTGGAAATGCTCTGTCAACAGAGAAAGACTAATGAAAAGGAAGAAGTTTTCAGGTATAGCAGGAGTCAGAGCTCTGTCAGCTTTCCAAAGCACTAGCTTGATTAGCCTCTCCCTTCCTGGCCACCTACTAACAACATTTATTCATTTCATATAATGCTTCAGTGAAACTCATGAGTCCTCAAGCTAAATACCAGCATATGTGATCTCCATGTATTAATGTCTCCCTCTGGTTTACATGTCACTAAAATACTGCAAACCTGCTGGGTTGTTGGGTTATATATGTGAGAGAATAAATCGAAGAAAGTAAACTGTGTGACAGCAACGTAATGAGGAAGCAGGCAATGATCAGCCTAATGGGAGGGTCAAAGACATAGCCCAATAAATAAAGGGGAGATGGAAGTGTCCCCATCAGCGAATATGTGCACATACTGTTATTTGTTTACCAGCTGAGCCTCTGCACAGCTGTGGGGGATCAAAGGGACCTGTGTGCTATTGCTAGCTCTGCCAAGGGTGAGAGTAATCAGTCTGTGCTCCCAGTGCTCTGCTTCTCTGGCAGTCAGGCCCCTGACTTCTCTCTATCTCATTTATCCTTGCTAGAAAAGCAAGGAAACTGGTGCTTGAGAGGAAAGATAAGTTGCTTGCCTTGTTTTGTCTGAGCTTGCTTCCCGTGCCCTGCTGCACGTCCTGCTTGCGATCTTGAGAAAATTGCTTGAGCAGTGATGTCCCTTTATGGATTTTGGCTGAAGGGTGTTAGGGACCAAGATTCCCACTTCTTCCTCTTAAAACTGTATTTAGCGGGGACCTTGGTTTCGAATACTAAAATTTCTCAAGTTTCTGGGAGATTTGCCTCCTAGTGTACAGAGAATTCTCTTTGTGGTTGAGCTGGTTAGTGCCTAGCCTGGGTTCATTCTTTTTACTGATGAAACTGCTTGGCTATCTTCTTCATTATAGGTGTATAAAAGTTAAGTGATGTGGTGAATTTTTCTGTTTTTGAGCTCCTCCCCTCAGTACTTCAGATCCTCATCTGAAAGTGCAATAGTAGTTACCAACACAGCTGTCTTTTTGTGATACCTTAAGGAGTGGATGTACTTGGTACTACCTGTATATAAGATTATGAAGTTGTAGCAAAATAAAAATATCACTTCTCTGCCTTTTAGCTGCATTTCTTAAGATTATTCTTCATTAGTTCTCTTCATTCTGGAGCATCATCCTGGAGCATCTCTCATCTCTGGAGCACCTCTCCTATGAGGACAGGCTGAGAGAGTTGGGGTCGTTCAGCCTGGAGAAGAGAAGGCTCCGGGGAGACCTCAGAGCAGCCTTCCCGTACCTAAAAGGGGGCCTACAAGAAAGCTGGGGAGGAACTTTTTACAAGGGCATGTAGCGATAGGACAAGGGGCAAAGGTTTTAAACTGGAAGAGGGAAGATTTAGATTAGATGTAAGAAATAAATTCTTCACGGTGAGGGTGGTGAGGCACTGGAACAGGTTATCCAGATGTGCCCCATCCCTGGAAGTGTTCAAGGCCAGGTTGGATGGGGCTTTGAGAAACCTGGTCTGGTGGAAGGTGTCCCTGCCCATTGCGGGGTGGTGGGGGGGGAAAGTAGATGGTCTTTAAGGTCCCTTCCAACCTAAACCATCCTCTGATTCTCTCCCATTGCTCTAGCTTACATTCATCCTTTTTAAATGTGGGAGATCATTTCATGTATAGGTTTTCAGGTAAGGGCTGGCACAGTGGTAGTCCCTCTTGAATGGATAGGTACATTATGGAGCTTTGCACAGGACCTGAAATTTCATGTGGTGGGTGGAACACTAGTCTTGCAAGATGTGGGTTTTTTTTGTTTTTTAATTTTTTGTCCTTTCTGAGAAGTAAGGTTATGTAAAGCTTTTGTTCTTATAAGTTGGCTGTGCATGGTACATGTGTGGATTTAGTCTTAACATGAGTGTATCTGCACTGGTCCGTTATGTGGACCATCTTGATACCTTCCACTTCCTAAGAAGTCATATTGACTGAGAGCTAGAAATGCATATAAAGTTGTCTTCCAAATTTCCTTGCCTCTTAGTTTTGTCATGATGACGGTCTAAACAAAATTATCCTGAACTTCCAGTTGCTGATTTCATCACTGTTGACTTCAGCGTATTTTTAAAGTGTTTAAGGCAACTAGATGGAGGTTGAAATTTTAAGGAAAAGGTTTGCTACAAAACAGTGAAAGGGCAGTTAGTATTTGTGGACCCTGCAGAAATGAGCAGTACTGACTGTGCCAAGAACTGCAAGTTCTTTGCTTGGAGTCGGCTACCTTGAGATGACATTGTGGGATTTATTTTCTGTCCCATGTTGACTTGTGCATAAACAAACACTTTCAGACAACGTTTGTGTAGAATTGGAAGAGTACTGAATTAGAAATGTCAATTCACTTCCACAGTTGTTAAGGGTTGATGATAACCATGTTATTGCTGCAGTATTCTTATTTAAAAGACTACAAAATGTGAATGGTTTAATTTTGCATTCTCTGAGCACATTTATGAGATGAGGTGTGTGCTAGCAGAGAAACTTATAGCAGGTAATTTACCAATTTGATTATTTCTCTTTTTAGATGCTCCTATTTTTCTTGTAGTATTATGTGGTATCTCCTACCATTACTGGGTCCTTATTTTACCTGTGCACATGCACTCAGCAGATAATGCATGAACCCACGATCTGACAGCAAAAGACAACAAAAAGCAAAGGGATCATGATCTCTAACTCCCAGGAAGGAAACTGATGTTCAGTGAGAATAACTCAGTTGATGTAGCAGGTTCCAAAAGTGGCATACTCCTAGGACATACCAGTACAATTTCTGTGCTTTGAAGTTTGAGCTTTTGTATGTATGCTTAAACTTTGTAGCATCTTAATCTGAATTGTTCCTAAGAGAAGAATAATTGCAGCATCTACCTATGATGATAATGGACATTATGGAAGTCCCTCAGTGGAAAAGTAGATCCTGTATATTGTGACGATATCATCTGAGGGTATCGGAAGGTTGAATAAATGAGAGAATCTCAGTGTTAAGGAGTGTAGGATGTGTCAGACATGAAACAGGAAAAAAAAAAAAAGAAATTTTATGGAATTAAGATGAATGATGTGGCAAGAGATGCAGGGCATACCCCATGGGTCACTAACAGAGAACAAATTTCCCTTCATCTTGCATCCAAGTTACACGTGAGAGCTTTTTGCAGTCAGACTGCTGCCCAGTATTTTTGCTTCTTCTATTTGTTCCATTTGGATGTCAATGTCTAATTAACTTGATGATGCCAGGTAATCTACTCTGGCCAGGGAGAGCATAGCACAAAATTAATCTGGGAGAACAGAAACTGACAGTGTCTCTTGTATACTTTCAGTTGTAGGCTGACTGCAGGTGCTCTTAGCTGCCACGTTTTCTTGCTTGGGGAACTTGTTTGGCATAGACCATCCTTCAGGTTTCCTAATTTATATAAAGGGACCATATCATGTTGCAGGACACTTAATCTTAAAACCTTCAAAGGAAGACACCAGATTAATGGTGGTAACATCTCAAGGGGACCATCTTCATGATGCAAATGTGAAGGTGAGACATGAAAATTATTTGGCAGGACCTGTGGTGGAAGAATGACCACAATGATTTTTTTTTTTTTTGGTCAGTGTCTGAGCTTTAACTATTCTAGTGCTTTTCTCCTCCATGAAGAGCATGTACAAGAAGTCTTGTGAAACCATTTAGTTCATATCATGTACTTACACCCCGCTTGTGAGTACCATGCAGCAGAAAGGCAGAACAAGTGTGTTTTTAAACCACTAAGAAAAATGTTGTTTTAAGATATAAAGGTCTTGAAAACAAATCTGTTATATGGAAGTAAAAGCCATTAAATCAATGCTGTGCTCCTCTTTGTAATAATTTCTATATATATCTTGTACGGATACAGAGATAAACATGATTTTAAAAGCCAACAGATTTGTGAACATTGTGTGACAACCCAAAATATCTGTATATTACAAAAAGATAATCAACAGATCGATAAGCCTTCCTGAAACAGTTGTCTTGCAGTAGTATTGAATTTTATTTTTCACATCAGCCAGTGTTTTCTGAAGGGATGATTTTCTAGTAAAGCAGAGTTGTGTCATAACCAGTTGCCAGGCCACTGCTTTTTATGGCTAAGGAAGAAGAAAGATCTGGTCTGATTGTATCTCCTAATTAGCAGGGAACTTGATCTGAGTCCAGAGCTTATTCATAGGAGGCCAGCCATCCTGTCTGAATGGAGAAATTACACATCTCGAATGACCTTGGATCCATACCATGCTTCTAGTGACCCTAATCTCCCCTGGCTTCAGCTGTGCTGAAGGAGAGCTGCACCATATGGTGGAGAAAAAGTGTCAGCTGATGACTAAGAATTATTTTTTAATTTTGGCTCTAGACAAGAGAAAACAGAGGGGAGGTTGCAATCCTTTAACTCTGGCTTCGTTTTCACACGTTCTCCAATTTGGATCTCTTCTTTCCATCCTTCAAAAGCATCCGAGGAGGTGGAGAACAGATCAACACATGCAGTTGTTGATTGCTTGAGTTCATTAGAAAATGCATGCACTGTAACCCATAGTGATTTGTCCATGCAATGGCATCGCTTGAAATGTTGCAGAGTTGATAGAAATCAAAACAGTGTTGACTTTGAGTCTGTTTTTAACAGTGATACCTAATCTAAATAAATACCAGATGGGACAGTGGCAGTTTGTCTAGGTAATTACCTTATCCTCACTCACACAATGCTGTACTGTGGCTTCAGCAAAGATATGCGTGGAAGCATCCAACAGCTGGGATGCTTCCACAGCAAGGAGAGGTGAGGCAATACCATCCAAGGTGGGAACAGAGGGAGAAAGATGGTTCACCCCCCATGCCCAGGATTTTGGTACAGCCTGGAGAAGCTTTTGAATGTCTAGGAATAATTAAAATTAATGCAAGAAATATACATGTAAAAATAAATGCTTGGGTAAAAATTATAATTAAGTGTGAAATTTAAAGTACTTTTGCAAACACCAAAATAAGTGGCTGGGAGCTTCTGATGCCTTTGTTTTATAGCAGTAGAAATGGAAAAGGGAGTTCAACATAAATTGACAAAGGACATTTAATTAGTAAAAAATCCAACTAGTAGCAAATCAGTCCAACTAATGTATCTTAGATTTCTTACTAGGAGACATCAACTATCATAGAAATTTCATTAAACATGATTAGTTTAATTATTTTGTCCTTAGTGAAGAGTGCTAATTAACTTGGCTATGATAAATATGCATCTGAATATAATTTTGAAATCCCTACAGATCCTAATTATTCTTAAAGACTGAGGTGCAGACCTTGCTATAATAATCCTTTTTTAAAGTAAAGATTTCTTCAAGGGTGCCAGTGATTTCAAAGGTGAGTAATTTTTTTTCTTCTGAAAAAAAGGAGGTAGTTTTTGATCAAAATCTGAGGTTGAAATTATGAGGGCTCTGAAAATAACCTTGAAGTGTGTATCTTGTTCCCAGCCATGGATTCTGTCTATGAATTGAAGCCAAATGAAAATCTGCAAAGGGGGATTGGTTAACTGATAACCATTGTAGCAGCTTTGAATATGTAATCAGTTTGTATATAAGAATAGCATTACTTGCACTTGAAGGTAAAAAAGAACAATGTATGGCAAACCCTCTTAAGCATACGTCAGACCTTAATTTGAGGCCATTGTCTTGTAATCACAATGGAGCGAACGTGATCCTCCAAAATAATTTTAAAATCCTGCGTGCATGCGGTTTCTGGCAACTTGGAATTCATGATTTCCCTGATTATTGACTAGATCTATGACTCTCTTGAAGACTGAGTCAAGAGAGGGGAAAAAAAGAGCATTCTCTGAAAACTCTTTATTTTAAGCATCGCTTTGGTTTTACTGCCTAGAAAACTTTGACTAGAACAAGCTTTTTTGCATTCAAATAGATGGGCTAATGATACTATTAGGTTATCTGTTCTACAGCTTCCTTTCTTGGCTTCTCGACAGGCGTGATTATAAATTAAAGTAGATGCAATTCCTTGATGTAAGAATGAAGTTAAGGTGTGCTAATTAAAAATGGAGTCAGTATAGGTGTGCAAAGGTGTTTCATAGATTTGCTTGGGTTTTTATTATTCAAATCTCTTTGTGTCAGGATATGTTACTTTCTAATCCTTGACCTTGTCAGCTAATCAAACAAAGGATGCCTGTCTTCTAATTAACAAAATAATTTCCCTTGTGGATACAGATGTTCCTATAAATCTAAGATAAACATCAGTGCAATTAAAGTGCAGTTCAAGTTTCTGAAATTTACTTTTGGAATACCAAAATGCCATAATATTAAGTGTTTGAGGAACTGTTACTCAGTCATTCAAATGGTTCATGCTTTTTTTTTTTTTGTAGTAAAAAGGAGTGTTTTGCATAAATTTTAGTATCACTACTAAAAATAGTGCTTTGGCCACATTGTGGCTGGGAAATACTCTCTGTCCTCAAAATGAGATAATTATAAGCTCAAAAATGTAAGATGAGTCTGATTTTTGCCAATGATCTATCACTAGAGCCTCTTAAAGTTGGAATAATACGGGGGGCACGAAAAGCGAAAAGGATGTAAGTGCCTTGACTTACAATGGTAATGAGTACAACAGTTTGCTGGAGTAGCTGTAAATCAAATGTACTGTAGCTATAAAAAGCCCATAAGACATTTGGATGTGATCCTGGACTGCTTCTGCAATATAGAAGCTGTGCATACAAATGAGAAGTCATCCATATTGTATTATGGGGAGGACTGCATTACTGAAACGGGAAAGATGATAATAGGAAGTTGTTTTTGGAAAACTACTGAAGCTGAGCTTCATTGTGTTGGCGCCAATGTAGGGCAATTACATTTGGGAAAACATCAGTATCAGTTAAATAGAGGAAATGCAGTAAGGAAGGAATATGTGATCATTAGGAGTACAAATTAATTAAATATTGCAGATTAGAGGATGGCATATTTTAACTTTGTTGTAGCCTAATCCCCCCCCCCCCTTATTTATTTCACTTTATGCTTTATTACTTTTAACCTTTTTTTTTCTTTCTCGTGGTCTGACTAATGCTCATGACACCTTCAACTTGTATACTCAGCTTAATAAAATTCTTTAAACAAAGACAGCTCTTGGAGTAGACATTCAAAAATCAATGTACCATAGATAACATAGGGTTGAAAATGAAGGAAGATGGACAGTGCTGAGACTGAACGGATTGCTAGAAGCTCACCTTAAAACAAACTCTTTCAGGAAAAATATTCCTATAGATTAAGGTAACATCTGATACTTGGAGGACCTGCATTTGGTTCCTGACCCTGTCATGTCTTTGTTCTCCACCTGTAAGAAGCAGAAAAGCCTTCTTTCCTCTCCCTCGATTCCTATGTATGCCTTCTCTTTCTAAGTCTTTAATTATTTTTAAGTGGGGTCTGGTTTTCACAGTGCGGTGCACTTAATTAGCATTCTGATTGCATTTGGAGTCTAGGTGTTAATTCCAGGTGATTGTATTACTGTGACAGCATTTAGTATTACTACTTGTTATGGTAATATTAATGGATTTTTCTCACCTGGGCATTATGTTGGGATAAGGTTTGGGACTGCATGTACCTAGTCTTGTCTGGGATTATCTGTTCCATAGTGGCCATAGGATAGATCTAATGGGGGGAAAAACCTATAAATAGGAGCATGGTGACCTGGATTCTGTCCTCGTCTGTGCCCCGCTCTCTGACCTGGCAGGCTGCTTCGCTAGTCGTGTGCCTCAGTTTCTCAGCATGTGGGTGCAGAATAATAGCTGTCGTGGGAGGTGAGACCTGAGTATTTGCCAAGTGTCTTGAGCCCTGGAAGAAGATTCCTTAAAAGCGTGATGAATTGATAGGAGCTGCCTTATCTCCCAAAGACCAGTTAAGTGTCATAGATGCTTTTGATTAAGCTTTTTATTTTCTTCTAGTTCTTTAACAAAACAAACAAAAAATCTATTAAGAGAAGGAGGCACTAAGAAAAAGGTGGAAGTTTGAATGTAGGTGACAGGAGTTTGACTTGAATATGTTACAGATTAAACATCCATAAATCATTGCAGTGCTGAATGGTGAGAGATCACACAGACATGCAATTCCTGTCAGAGAAGTCCAGGAAAAAATCAACACCTGCAGCCATAGAGATGGAAAGCAGAAAAACTGTTGGCTTGGGAGTTTTCTTCTAGTTGTCTTGTAAGACTATTATGATGCTTCTTAGATGTTTTAGCCAAGAGAATGGCCCCCATTGTATTAAACTGCACAAGTATACCTTACTGAGCAGTTCTAGACTTTGGAAACTTTTTTTTTTTCTTTAAATAAAAGGAGTGTTGTGAGGAGGGCAGACAAAGACTAAAAAGAGTGTTGAGAAGGTGCTGTAGCAGGTGCGTAGCTGGGATGACACTATATCCATTGAGTCACACTGCCTCCATAGGGTTTGGTTGCTGCTTTTGATAGCTGCAGGAGTGCATCAGATAGCTGCCCAGGCTTTCTCTGCAGGTTAATCCCATGATGTACTAAGGGACACCCCCTAGAAGCTATGAGCTTATTTATTGTCAGCTATTGGTAGTCTTTGAATGGAGGATGGGCAGTAGTACTGCATCACCAGCAGCACAAGGCTGAGTGTTGGATTGCCTACAGCAACATGCTGTTCTGGAGTATGTCTGTATTTGTGAGTAGCTTAGGCATTGGGTCATAGAGCAGACTTACAACACAAATGCATGGGCAGTTTAACATAAACCAGCATAGCTGAAAGTGGGTAATTGTGAAAGAACAACTGTAGTCTTCCACCGTCTTCAGACCTTTCAGCTCCAGGGAGTGCAGAGCCTAAGGAGGAAGGACAGGGTAGAAGGCAATAACTGTTCTCCCTGCACTCTCCCTTAGTCTGGCTCTTGCCAGGAAGATTTGCTGTCGGGAAGAACTGATCCATTAAAACTCAGTGCAAGAAGGACCTTATGCACTGGGTTTATCCTCATTGCATATTTGTACTGCCGAGACAAATGTTTGGAAGCTCCAATCCTGATTTTTTTTTTTTTTTTTTTCCCCTAAGTGCTTGGAATCATAGCAAGCAATAATCATCCAGGGTTTTGGTGAGTCTTGTCATATAATGGCCGTTTTCTTACCTTGGGGACTAGGAGGGAAGCTTGCCTTTAGATCCGTATGTTCATAAACCAGTGGTCATTCAAGTTCAAGATTTGTGTGAGCAAATGAGGAGTTAATGCACAAATGCAGTATGTACCACAATGCCTGGTTGCTGTTGGTACCAGTCAGCCCTGTGGGGGTCACTTCCTTTCTTTTTACTCTATCTACTATCCTTGCAGTACTCTAAGGCAGGTAAGGTTATTTTTTACTCTGTTTTTACTCTGATCTGATTTTAAAAGTTGTCTTGAAGGTGGAAATTCACACTATCCACCCAGAAACCCACCCAACCCTAGTTGGTTATATTTCAACACATGCAGACAACTACAACAGCCATTTAAAGTTGTTGCAATTGAATGTTCAATTCATAGGTTAGTATGTCAAAAAGTAATTGTTGGAACGTGCTCCTGTTATCAGGTAATGCGAGTCTAATTTGATTTAACCATTAAGCCTCCTTTTTCCTGAAACGCTGACTTTTGAATCTTTTTAACTTCTCACATTTGGAAAATGCCAATAGACAAAACTTGCACTTTAGAGTGGGACATGTGAAAATATCAGGTGTAATATGTAGGTGATAAATCTGTTGGGCTCTTTAACAGCTTTATTGATTTTTGTCTGGTGATATTTCTGTCAGGAAGGGACATCTAATCCAACTTAAAGTGGTGTTACATATAGCCCTAGCAAAAATAATCAGAAATTCCTTATCTGCAATAAGTATATTTATGTACTATGTTATGCAGTTTGGGTACTGTTCTCTTCGTTATGTTGGAGTTCTGAAATACCACTCTGTTCCCCAGAGGCTGAGTGAATGTTATTGGTATGTTTATTTGCTGTTTCCATATACATGGCACCCACGGTGACTAATGGGAGCCATGTACATTAACCCCCACAAAACGCTAATTCCCAGATCAGTGGAACATCCCACAATTGACATCAGAGGGCCAAATTCCTGTCAATCTTCTTTTATAGGCATTCCCATTGATTTCCTCCTGTTTAGTGGAGACAAAAGAAAGCTGAGATGTAGCCACTATAAAAGTGCCCAGAAGCAGCCTAGGGGTAGGTAAACTTCCAAAATTGTGTCGTAAACTTTCAAGAGAGTCCTCCTCGGGCTTCCTGTAACTTTCTCATACTGGCTCCAATTTGTTGGGGTTGGCAGGTAGCAGCAGGGTTTTCTTCTACCCTTTGTTCTCCTGTAACACGGGTGGTTTTATTCTTCCATCACGTTGTTTAAGCCTGATGTATGTAGAGCAAATGCCACCAGTGGACAAGAGCATGTCATGGTTTATCTTTTCTTTGTGAACCCAGTCAGTGATGGCAGGTATGCAGGGACAACAGAGTTGAGTGCCTGTGGGGCAACATGGTAGTATGGGTCAGGATCTTCTCGGACTTGATATTGGGTAAAAGCAGGCAGAGTTGACCTCTGGAAGCCAATGTAAAGGTAATATCAAGTTCATAAATTCCAGTCTACCTACCACACTGGTGTGTTGTGGTGGTGGTTTTTTTTTTCTGCCCGTTATTAGTTCAGAGTAAATGATTGGCTCTAATAAGTAGACAAGCTCTGATTCAGTCCGTGTTGTATCTGACAGAATGCTTCCTTCCATCTGGGTATTCTTTAACAGAAAATACAGGCTTATTTCTTGCTTTCAAATTCCATTGATATTATTTACTACTTGAAATAGTGTTAAGTCTCCTGGGCCTCCTTATTTTCATGCTAGAGCTAGTTGGCAAGGATGGATACCTGTCATGACTTAACACACACATCAAAATAAGATTAAATGGGAACTTTGCCATTTGTCAGTAACAGAAACTATTGAACATGGAGTCATTCTCGTATACGATTTAAGAAAAAAAAGGAAAAAGAAAGCTCTCATCTGCTACAGTACATAAAATAAAGTAGCATTAAAAAATGTTGAAGCTTCATCCTTCTTGCTGTCGCTTCTGAAGCAGGCCAGAACGACAGCTGGCGTCTCCGCGGTGGAGTTGGATACACGCAGAGGGACCGCAGCCAGCACGGCATGTGCCTGACTGCTGCGTGCCCGCACCATGCTAGCTGGCTCGGTGGAGCTCCTCTGAGTATGTCCTTTGGTCAGGATACTGCCCGCCGAATCCTGATGTTTTAGAAATACTGATTCCTCCAGACTGAACCTTCAGTGTACGTGAGCAAAAATAATTAGAGAAATTAAGGGGGCAGCAATAGAGCTACTCTGGAAGGAATTTGAATAAGAATGTTACACAGCCTTTCTAAAAATAAATAAATTATTGGGGAAGAATCTTTTGGGCAGTTAAGTATAAAGTCTTTATCACTGAGAGGCTATATAGGTGTTCTGCTTGCAATGGTGATTGTAAGGAAGAGAAACAACAATGATATAAGGACTATCAAATTATTGTATAACCTGCAGAAGCTGAAATACTGGGAGCAAGTACAGATAATATGTCCAAATACTGAAGAATATGGCAAATGTACTATAAAGAGGAAAAACTAGAATCTCAGCAGGGAAAATTGAGAAAGAAGGGAGGGAAAGGTAGTGTTTATCCTCGATAATAAACCATTTAGGGGAAAAAACATAGAATTGTTCTTCAGAGAGGCCTTTTACACACGGAAACAGTATAAAAGTACAAAAATACACATTAATATTACTGATATGCATAGACAGTGATCGAATACCCACTCCAGAAAATGTTAATCTGCTATTTGAATGTCCTCTTTTGCAGTAAGCTGAATGTTGATGAAAACTGGAACATAAATCTAGGGGAAACATGCAAGAGAAGGAAAAAATGCAATGCATTTATTCAATTTATTTGAAACCTGCTAATGATAGTGGATGACTCTCCCTGAGATGCTGTTGGTAAAGCAAAGGAAGTACCAAAATTATTTTGTATGTGACTTGCAGCTTTGGATTCACAACCCTTATCCTTCTTCCTGTTGTGTGCAGGATACAGTGAGCTGCTCATCATTTAAACCTTTGATAGCAAGGCCAAGGGCATTTCTGAGGCAGACACTTTCAGTCAAAACTTACTGTGCTTTACATAAAATCCCCGGCTGAATTTCTGGGCATCACATTAAATGTTTATCAAAGATAATCACAGAATGGTCAGGGTTGGCAGGGACCTCTGGAGATCATCCAGTCCAACCCCTCTGCCAAAGCAGAGTCACCTACAGCAGTTGCACAGGATCACGTCCAGGCAGGTTTTGAATGTCTCCAGAGAAGGAGACTCCACACCCTCTCTGGGCAGCCTGTTCCAGTGCTCTGTCACCCTCAAAGTAAAGATGTTTTTCCTCATATTCAGATGGAACTTCCTGAGTTTCAGTTTGTGCCTGTTGCCCCTTAACCTGTTGCTGGGCACCATTGAAAGGAGTCTGGCCCCATCCTCTTGACACCTGTCCTGAAGGTATTTATAAGCATTGGTGAGATCCCCTCTCGGTCTTCTCTTCTCCAGGCCGAACAGACCCGGTTCCCTCAGCCTTTCCTCATCAGGGAGATGCTCCACTCCTCTCATCATCTTCGTTGCCTTCTGCTGGACTCTTTCCAGCAGTTCCTTGTCT
>NW_009631705.1:0-4572 GCF_000690535.1 Cariama cristata
CAATGGGTTGCTGAAAGTAGTGAGATTTGGCAGTGAAATCTTCTACATGGCTACTTGGAGATGAGAAGGAAAAAGACTAGTTTCTAGGAATTTCATTGCATTAGTTCAGCCCTGATAGAGACGTAGGAGAAGAGAGAGAACGTGCCAGTCTTTGCAAAAAATATTCTATTACATGTCCTGTGTATAATTTTATATGTGATATTATATATGCCTTAGGTAGATCCTACTTGGCCTTTGTTTAAATATGTCAGGTTTCAAACATAAATTTTGCAAAGCCAAAATGAAAAATGTACTAAACTCTTGACACCAGCTTTAGTAGACAAAACTGTCTTATAATTTGTATGCTTCCTGTTCTCTAACTTCAGATTCGATACAAGACCAATGAACCAGTATGGGAGGAAAACTTTACTTTCTTTGTACACAATCCCAAAAGACAAGAACTTGAAGTTGAGGTATGTTGTCTCACTCTCTTTGGATACCTTTCTTTTCAAAGGCATTGCAGTAGTAATATTCAGACATTACAGGCTGTTATGAAATGAGACTGAATATACTGTGAACACCATTAAAATTATACTTAAAAGTGTTTTTTAAGACCAGGCTATGAAATGATTATTTGCATTTACTACTAAAAGGAAGAAAGACTATAACTAGTCTCTCACCAGAAGAACATAGTTGATGGTTGTCTTTCTTAGGAAAAAAAAAAAAGGAAAAAAAGTAAATTTTGATACCTATTTTGAACCTTAACATTCTTGACTGCTAGTAGAAATCGCTGTCATGTATGGCTGATATATTTCCTCTCTCCTCCCAAGGAAGTCTTTGCTTTATCCAAATACTGTATCACTTTCCACTGCTGACATGTCATTTACATAGTTCAAAGAGACTGAAGTGTAAATGAGGACTGTCCTAGTTACTATTCCTCTAACAGTTGTGGGAATTCATTTTCATACAGACTGTTTGGAAACCATGTAGTTATTTTGATCAAGAGTCAGGTAGATGTAGATCTGATGGTTAGTTTTCTGTCTTGCTTTTGCTGGAGAAGATAGGGATGAAGAAACTAAGCATTGAGTATATTTGCTATTTCCTTCTTCAATGTAAAGTAATCTTATGATCAGGGAAATTTGGTTTAAGAACAAACTACATTTGCTATTGTTTGGATTTTTTGTTTTTAAATAAAACTGTCATTTCCTTTTCTTTCTCTGAATTCTTACAAAGCTCATGATAAAAAATGACTTGGCTTCTGTGTTCCTTCAGGTGAGGGATGAACAGCACCAGTGTTCTTTGGGGAACTTCAAACTGCCTCTAAGCCAGTTGCTAGAGAGTGAAGATTTAACTATGCATCAGCGGTTCCACCTGAGCAACTCTGGTCCAAACAGCACTATAAACATGAAGATTGCACTCAGGGTACTCTAAAACTTTTCCCATTGTAAATATCTGAAAGCATATTTAAGACTATTGTGACTTCTGGTCTTCTAGCTTTATGAAGGAGATAGTACATTTTTGTGGGTGTCACAATGCCAAATGTCCTTAGTTGTGGCAGTGCTATCAAGTACGCAGAGATAACCTCTGATTTAAATATGTTCTATTTCAAAACCAGAAAGTTCTCCCAACGAAACAGTAATGACTGCATTCATTAGGGCTGAGGTTCCCTGTGGTTTTAGGTTCAGAAATCATGTTTGGAATCTGAATTCCTTCAAAGTCTCTTATGACTCAGTAGGCTACAGATCAGTGAAATCACCTTTATCTTACAGAAATGGAACTGAGGTCATGATAGTTTAAAAAGAATAAAGTTTATAGGGAAAGGAAGTACCTTCGTAGTACTAGAAAAATTCAGACCAACTTTGAAGCACATTGGAGTTTTGAAGACAAAACTTGCATACCTGAAAGTTTGTCTTTTTCCCCAGCTAAATTACTTCGTTTAATAAAGTAGTACGTCTCTCTGCAAACACTGTCAAACTTTTGTTAACTTCTGTTATTTGTTCTTTTCTAAAGCACCTTCTTGCTTACTTGTCATTAATTAAATGAAAGTAACCTATAAAAGAGAAAGTAAGGACAATTCAGTGAGAAGAACTTGTGATGTAGGATTAAATTTCAAAAGATTAGAAGAAAAAAATTAGAGAATTAGCTTTCCAGGTGACTAGAGCTGCAAAGTAAATAGCACTTGGCACCAGAAGCGTGTAGAGTATGGGAAAGGAATAATGAGGAGAATAATTCTAAATTAATGCAGAATTTCACATTGTTTTATAGTTACTGCAGTTGCCACAAAGAAGATGGAGCTGTGTTTTGCTGTGCAAAAGGTTTCCTGTTGTAGAGTGAATGAGTATAAGCGTGAATGTTTTTGGTCCTGCTTTAGTGTCTGAATTTAACAACTTGTCACCAGCCAGTACTCTGATAGAAGCAAATTTGTTCCTGTTTTTTATACTGGAAAATAGTAATATTATATGTATTTTTACTGTATCTAGGTCCTTTCTCTTGAAAAGCAAGCAAGATCCCCAGATCATCAACACTCAGCCCAAGTAAAAAGGCCATCTCTTTCCAAAGATGCAAGAAAATCATCTTTTAAGCCTCAGGTTCCTGTCTCACCACCACCTGATTCAAACAAACCTATTCCAGCTTCCCCAGTGACTGACAGTGATAAAAAGACTGATACAGCTGAAAAAAATCAGCCTCCCAATGCCAGCCCTCAGTGGCCAACAGATCTCAGCCGAAGTTCCTCCAGTCTTCATGCCTCTAACTTCTCTTATTCTCCTAGCCACCTCTCAGTCAAAGAACCCACTCCTAGCATAGCCTCAGACATATCTCTGCCTATCGCCACGCAGGAGCTACGGCAGAGACTACGACAGCTTGAAAAGTACAATGTTAATTACTTGTTTTTGCAATACACCTAAAATGATTTATAAAAAATGTCGTCAGTTCAGCCAGAGAAAGAGTGCTTAATTTGCATTTCAGTAATACTTCTTCCTGTTGGGAGTTTGAGCCTGGCATTTGAAAATCAGTTGTTGTGATTTTTCTACTTCCTCTGGATAACTCAGTTAGACAGATTCTGCAATTAGAAGTTACCTTACCATTTTGATGATCTGCAAGATAAAGTCCACCTTGTTCTGATAGCTACATTGTGTACTGCTAAAAAGAGTGGGGTGGCAAGAGGGAAGGATATTTTTTGATACAACATTAATCACTTCCATGGCAATAGTTGCCTGTTTCACCACTGAATCCTATTACTGTTAATGTTAAGCCAATTAAGCTGAATATAGCTGGTCTTTTTAAATTACCCGGAGGGATAGTTCACTATGAAGAACATTAAATGAATAGTCAGTTACTATTCCATTAATGAGGATTGCTGCAGCCATGCTTTCTTAAATTCTCTGATTTTTTTTTACTTGCCTCAACAGGCAGCTATACTTACCAGTAGAGATAGCTGAGCAGACGTTCTGCTCTGAATAGAAGAATGGAAACCATTAATTCCCTATTCATGTAGCTTCTCTAAGAATCTAAGTAGAAAGATTTTAGGTTTTTTATATGTAAGGGATTGAACTGATTCATCTTTTTCTCTATCGGAGTTCATAGAATCAATAGAGTAATAAGGTTGGAAGGAACCTCTGGATGTTTTTAAAGTGAATGACTTGGGAATTTTAATGGAGCAATCACTTTGTAGTAGCTATTCACAAAAGAAGCATGCCTCTCCCTTGAAGTTAAGATACCTTTCAGGTGGTTGAGAGATGCCAAGCATGCCATATACTGTCCTGTGTGGAATGGAAAATATTCGTAGTCAGTTTACACAAACTAAAATAAGTGTTTCATAGAGATGAAGGAACTCTGCAAATATTGGCCATTCTTTAAAACAGAAGTTCTTAAATATGGTGCTTGCTTTTTATTTAAGCACGACCTGTATTTGTAAGTGTAAATTGATCGTGATCTTATTTTCAATGTGCCATGAACTACAGAAAAGTAAAATAGCTATATATATGCTGTGATTTGAGCTTTTAAGACAGTAAGTGGGTTTAAGGATCACTGTTTTAATACCAAGAACATCTGTATTTCTGCATTAGAGAACTTAGAAAAAACTGAGGTGGTCTTCTAATTGGTTCCTGGCCATAGGTAAGAGTGGCCCATCACGGAGGTTTTCATTGCAGTTTGCACCATTGTTCTTTTCAATTTCCTAGATACTGCTTTAATGTTTATTTTAATGTAAGCAACTGCTTTACTGATAGTGGTTTTCACAGTACTGAAGAGCAGCTGAGGTTTAAACTGACAAGAATACCTAGCTTATTTTGGAGAGTAGAGCTGTTGGACAAGAAACTGATGAAGATATGCTCACATGCTAACGTGTGCTCTCTTCTTTCACATTGGTCAAGTGAAAAGTTAAATGGAAACTTAAATGGAGATTTCTGGGGAAACTACTCTGCATGTATTTCAGTTAGATCTTACTTTAAATACATGTTTTTAAAACTAAGCATAATGTTCTACTTTTTCCTGCAGTGGAACAACTCTAGGGCAGTCTCCATTAGGACAGATTCAGCTAACGATTCGTCATAGTTCACAAAGAAACAAACTGATTGTGGTAGTGCCTTCCTG
>NW_009631705.1:4603-21596 GCF_000690535.1 Cariama cristata
CTGCAGGTGAGCATAAAATACCTAATTTCATTTCTGTGCATATTTCTTTGTAAACTTTGTCAGATCTTGACTTATCCTCTTAAATTGGTTGTCTGGATGATCTTTGTTATTTTTAAAATAACATATGGATGTAATTATGCATAAATACAAAAATACATGGAACTATACTCAGAATCAGTAAAAACTTTGTTGAAGATTTTGCTGTGATTTTGTATTTGTCTCTTATGTCTATGTCAGATTTTTAAATGAAAATGGCATGTAGATTTTTATCAGCAGTGCCTGAAGGCTATCTCCAAGAGACTGAATTTTTCATGGAATGACAAAAACGCCTGATTTTTGGAAAGCCATACCTAAACTTTGAATTGGAATTCAAGAAACATTGTATTCCCACCTCTGCTGTCTGCTCAGCATTTATCTGATCTCATACATGTTACTGTTTGGCATTTTTTTTTTTAGTTTTTCTTTTCCACTGCTGTTATCTATGTGCTGTATCCTGTGCATCATACTTTGTGCAGGATATCCCACAACTGATTCATGTACTAAATTAAATGATAGTGTAGACACTTACATTCCGCAATATCTCATTTATTTTCTAAGTGTTTTTCCTTGTTTTTCACTGGTCACAGAAATCTAATAGCATTTTCAGAAGAAGGATCTGATCCATATGTGCGAATGTATTTATTGCCTGATAAGAGACGATCGGGAAGAAGAAAAACACATGTATCAAAGAAGACATTAAACCCAGTGTTTGATCAAATGTATGTTCTAAACTATGTATAGTAGTTTTATATCATGTAATTACAAAGCTGTCAAATCAAGGTTTCTCAGCTTACTTGAATGGATGAGCTCTTGAAACTCAGCTGTCACCACCAGACTTGATCCTACCTTTCTCTTCTGCTGTAATAGCTCTTCCCATCCTTCTATTCCCTGTTATCACTATAACCTTTCTTACTCTGTTACCAGCCACTCCTCTCTTCTGCCTTATCCTATGTCAGTTACATCCCCTTTGGGCTGGTGGCTAAGAAGCAGAGTGCACCGATCTGGCAGGTGGTCAGAACATGAGTGCCTCTTAGCTGGCCAGTGCTGTTGGTATCCCTTCGTGTCAGGAAGCATGTGGATTCAGACTGGCCGATTGCCTGGCTGGGAGATGCTGCCTCCTTGGTGTGACTGGTCAGCCAGTGTCTATGCATGATTGAATTGCTCAGTCAGTCTATTTGGTGGCACTTCTCAGCACCCAGGGAGTCAGGAAATTTCCTTGTAGGTTATATCATGGCCCATAGGTTGGATGTTGTGCAAGCTTGTGCAGTGTTATATGGCATAAAAATCCTTATCTTTGCCCTCAGCTTTTTCATGGTAGTTTCCCTCACATGTGTACACCCTTCCTCCCCCACCCATCACTTACCAATAAAGACCTTTCTATACAGACAGAAACTTAATTTGGGGAAAAACACACTTCAGTCCGTTCTGTCCAAGGGAAATCTGTAAATCATTAGTAAGGGGCTCTGGTAGGTTTTCCTGGTACTGCATCTCCTCGTGTTTATTCCAGGTAATAGATGTGTTTTACTGTGCTTTTCCAAGTAAAATGTATTGCAAAGCAATAAAGCTGTTTAAGAGCTGTAGTGACAAATAGATGTAGATTGTAGTACAATCTTGCCCTCGCTTTCTGTAAGTTTCAGAGCTAGCAAACTAAATGTGTTCTTCCTTAAAAGATGATAATGTGTTTTCTTTCCTTGGTGTGCCAGGAAAGAAAAGGAGCTCTGGTTCTAGAGGACTGAGGATCAGTAAGATTGACCAGTCTTTCCCTTTTGGAGAATAGTGATACTGAGCTGTCAAGATAGTAGGATTCCTCATTCTCTTCTCTGTAGAGTCAGCAGTTGACCTCTTCCTTGTTTTGTTTTGTTTGGGGTGTGTGTTTGTTTGTTATGTTTTGCCAGTGGTTTCCAGACACCAAAGGTAACAGAAGTCTCAAACATTTGATGTTGATATTGATCATAGTATTGAAGAAAAATTTTAGGCAAACATTGAGATTTTTTTCTTCATTTATCTCAGACTTCTTTTTTTGTTTGGGGAGGGGGATGGTTTGGTTATGATTTGAATTGTTGTTTAGCTGTAGGAACTGAACTTGCACTTCAGGTACAAAATTCTCTCTAAAGCATCACTTTGCCTGTCAGATTTGATTTCAGTGTTTCCTTGCCTGAAGTGCAGAGAAGAACACTAGATGTAGCAGTGAAGAACAGTGGTGGCTTCTTGTCCAAAGATAAAGGGCTACTTGGCAAAGTAAGTTGACAAGCAAATTCTGTTAATGCAGCATGTCATTATGTAAGACTAAAATCCTCTTGTATTATGAGCTTGTTAGTGTTAACTGAAGCACCTAATTGAGGTACAAATCTTTTTTAAACTTATCAATGGCTTAGATATCAAGCTTCAGTAAGGGAAGGAACAACCTACAGAGGCAGATATAAAAAGATGAAGCAATAATCTCTTCTAGAGAATGGTAAGTTCTGAGGCTTACAGTAACAAAAGAAACCTGCATGTCAGACTTACTAATCGTACAGTCGGAGAAAGGAAATAACCAGTAGAAAACAGGTGATATCTCAGAAAATGTTCAGACAAAACTGGGAAGACAAGCAAGAATACTTAGAGAAACACACAGAACTAACGTGTGTTTAGTAACTCCAGATTGTAAAAATCCATGAGAAAGAACTGCTGCTGGAGACGTTTCCAGTGCCAAAACCAGCTATTGTGTTTACAGTTTCACTGTTCTATAGGCAGTCATTAAATCACTTAATTTCCTACACATGTGATTTGAAGCATGCAAAAAAGGAATAATAAATTGCGACACCCTTGCAAATTGGCATATTTGAGCTCTGCAAAGAGGATGAGAGATATCAGAATTGTGGTCAGTTCATGGTGAACGATGTTCTTAATTTTACTGTTTACCAGGTAACACCATACTGTTTATGCTGTTAGCATAAACCCATCAGCTGATTGCCATTGACAAGAGGTGCGATGTTCAGAATTTAAGCCTGTGAGGTGCTCTGGGACCATATCACTGAAGGGCATAGCTTTCTAGGTCAAAACCATCAACAAGAAATTTTATACTACAAGTCAGGCAGATAGCTATGATGACAAGGATGTAAAATATATTGTTTATTAATGGTATTACTTACACTGTAGTTTACAGAATTGTCAGATTTGATCTTTAAAAGACATAGAATGAAAGGCACACATAATGCATTGATTGCTAATTTAACTTTCCACAGGTATTAATACCTCTGGCATCTGAAGAACTTGCTAAAGGCTGGACCCAGTGGTAAGTATAGCATTTCCTTTATTAATAATACTACATACTAATAACTAGTGTGTTAATAATAGTTTTAATAATACATGCTAAATATAAAAAAAAATTTCCTTTGTGTTTTTCATTTTCAGGTATGATTTAACAGAAGATGGTACAAGGCCACATGGTGCAAGTTAGGCTCATGGACACTGGGAATTCCCCACGCATCACTTTGCCAACCATTATATATTTTTAAAGCGTTCTTCTCACAGATGTACCAATATTATTTTTATAGCTTTACTGATTTAGTTCTTAGACACATCCCCAATAATTTTATAACACTTGGTTATTTTATGTAGACATAGCCTTTCTCATGGTTAAACTTTGTATTTTAATTTGCTAAACAATTTAATGTGTTACTGTAATGTGCAATAGTACAGTAAAGTAACCTTTTGTGTTTAAATTGATCTTTGTGACGGCTGTACCTATTAGAAAGTGAAAAGATTATGTTCTGCTGTTTTCCTGCCTTGTTTTATATCTCACCAAGGTATACTGTATCATGTAAATATATACTATTTTTTTATAGTTCTCTCATGCTGATTTGAATTCAGAAGAAAATTAGATAAAGGATATAGATATTTTCTTCTAAATGCATGTTAATTTCTTCAGATGAATCTCCTTTGTCTTTGCAGCACAATGGTCTTAATCATTTTGTGATATTCTTCAAAAACAAAATGCAGAAAAACATTTTTACTTTATTGTGTTTCTGGCCCAATGTGGCTAGCTTAAAATGTACAAAACATTAACATTTTAATATTTATATATACATGTATTATTGGAAAATCATGCTATAGAATATTATAAATAAAAGTCAGAATTCTATAAATATTGTATAAATAGATGATGAGGTCCATGAATCTCAGTTTCTAAATCTGAGTTTTCATTTAATGGAGTAAACATAACAAACAGTACAGTTTTATTATACAGGTCCACTTGGATTTTGTTACTTATTCCTGTACTCTGTAGTACTACACATGTGACCTTTTGAAGGTATGAGGACATGGATTTTTCTGTATTATAAACAAAATCTCTAACCACTTAGAACTGTCCTTACTGCCATGTTTCACTGATTTATAAGGTATACAGATCAGCTTGCAAAGTAAGTTCATATAGTAGGCATACATACAAGATGTTATTTTTATTATACAATACTGTGCTAAATAGTATATTATGCTATACCTTCTGTAATACTGAAATGGAACACCAATAGGTAAGAAAGTGTGAAACTGAGTTGAAAATGACTGTCTTTACAGTTGCTTCATTGATACTTAGTGTGTTGCGTGCATGAAAAAAATGCACTTCAGTGGTCCACACAGGTTTTTTGAGAAATAACGGCATTCTACAGAAGCATTGCCATCATCTGCTGCAAGACTACAGCAGTTATACAATTAGCACAAACTGATAAAAGTAGACAGTTGAGAGTTCAAGGGAGAGTATCAGCCTAAACAGCTGAGCTCGTAACTTTTAATTTTATGAATTATGGGGAATTTTTTTGTATTTGGAATTGATTTTTCTTTTTCTGGTAAGTATTCTCAGACTGTTATATAAAAATGTGCATTAAGAATCCAAGAGGACAGTTCAGCTCTTTCAGAGCCAACACCCTCATTCTTGGATAAGTATGCAGTTAGACAGACAAAGTATATTGTTTAGCTAAGATTCTAGAATGATCTCTCAGCCAAGAAAGAATTTTAAAGCAAAATAATAAACTCCTGAAATTAGCTTTATTGTAAGATTACTGACAGAACCTTAATTCTAGATGTAGAATATGCCTACATTACTAGATGTACCAAAGTGCCTACCATAGATGTAGCTTTTTGTCTTTTTCAAGTTTAAGAATTTACTCATTTCAGTTTGTCTAAATTCACATTAACATTTGTCATACACCTCTCTATACAGTGATGGCCTTCTTATTGCCACATTTTATACAAGACAATTTTAGCAAATGAACTTACACTGTAAATTTTGCTGCTGTTACTTTCTGATGGACTGGGCAATAGAGAGGTTCTTTGTAAGAAAGCATTTCCATTTGAAGGCTTCACTCTATATTGGAATGTATGAGTATCTATATATATATATACACACTCATTTATTCATATAAAATGTAATATATTACAAAATACATATTTTCTTTGCTAGTTCTCCATTAAAATGTTACGAATGGAAAGACAGAGAATTAATGCAATGAAAATGCAGAAAGTGAAAGCTGATCTAAATAAAGGAGGTCTATGAGCAGCAGTTCAGCATAATTGTCTTTTGCCTTGGTTCAGCCTCAGGTGGAAGGACTTTTGCCGTACATCTTGGCCAGTGACTCCCCAGAGTTTGAGCCATAGCTGACAAATGGGCTGTTAAACTGATTTGGTGTCAACTCCTAAGTGAAGTTTGGGGACAGATGTTAGAAAACTCTGCACTTAAACAAAAGTCTGTCTTCTAAAGTCTGGAGGGGAGAAATAATGCTCTGTTTGGTTAAATGTGAGATGATAGCACAAAGTGAATAACTGAATAAAGTATACAGGACAGGTTTCCAAAATTGCTCACAACCTAAAATTAGGGATAGGCTCTCAAGAGAGCCCAGTTCCCATTTAGGAATCTAAAATGAAGAGATTGAATTGTGATTGTAATTCAGCAACAGCAACTCCTATTGACTGTAATCAGTCCAGGATGCCAAACTCTTTAGAAATGTTCTCCTGGGTGAATTTGGATCAGAACATGACTGATGAGATTTGATTCATTTGATAGTGGAAACAAACCTCTGTATCATAGTTACCAAATCCTGATTGTTCTGTTTATATGGAAGTAGGAAGGACAAATATAATTTTCCCTCTGGGCAAAAATTACACCTCATTATCGAGTCAATGTATTAAATATCAACTGATAGCTTTTCATATAGTTCTTGTTTATCCTGTGCCTTAAAATATGATCATATGAAGATGTTTAAGAAATGGCTAAAAATAAGCTTTGTTACCTGTATGTACCAACACATGTTCTCTACTGTTGAAACTGTTTTTAGAATGACTCTGCTTCACTGACAAGAAAACCAGCTTTCTTAATTATAGCAGTGGTATAACCCGAACTCAAATCAGCATGCATATCACTTGGTTTTGGATTAAAAGAGTTTTAATTTTCTGTCTTGAATCCTTTATCAGAGCTGCAGCAAATGGTGAGAGTTGAAATGAGAACAAAGGGTAATCAATTTTGTACAGATTGCCTTTTTTGCTCATGTAATTCTACATTGATGCATGTATTTATTCAATAAATGGTTCATATGGAAGTCAGTGTGTTGCTTCCCTCTACACACACACTCCCTTTTCCTCTCTTTTGCATGTCGCTGTCCTAATTGGTAATACAATGAGGCAAATTTTTAAAATAGTCATATATGCTGACTACTTTAACCTAGGTAGCCTTGCTGCAAGGTGCATAGGCAGATTTTTGGGTTTGACATGAGAGAAACTGGAGTGAGAAGTACAGGATACTTCACTGGGGAATTCCTTGCTTGTTCGTCTGGAACAGATTCACACATAAGAATTAGTACGTCTTTTGTTCAACCTAAGTGTCTAAAATTTTTTCTCTTAAAATGATCAGTTGAACAAATGGTCATGATTCTAGCACCTACTAATCAATTGTCGTTAATTATGTTTTCAAAAGGACCTAGAACTGCATGTAATTGCCTTGGATTTAGAACCAGCAGATTCCTATGTGTGGCATTCTTTCCTGTCTTTCCACCTGCTTGGTAAGGCAGATACTGATAGAAAATACAGCTATATACTGCATTGGATCCTCTATCTATTATGAAAAAACAGCCATAGAAATTATGCTGTTTGCATTAAACGTTAATTTATATTTAATTATAATACCATAATTAATTATGATACCTCTTCCCTTAAACAGTTACAACTTGTCTGAATTCCTAGCTGCAGAAGTTCATCACCCAGTCACTATCGCATTTAGAAGGGACCCCACTGGATAATCTTTATTGCTACTAACTACAACATTATATATATATATTTTTATCTTCCTTTTTTAGCAGAATAAAGGACTTCTGCTAATCAATGAGAAGGCAGCTAAAGCCAAATAAAAGCGTGCCCATCTCCCTGACTCCCTCATGGCAAGGTGTTTCTGGATGGCACCCTTCCTGGCAGGGCCAGTACTCATCGGGTGTCTGCATTTTCCAGACTTGGATCAAAATCAAGCCTTCCATTCAGTCCCGTAAGACAGGTGGTGACTGGATCAGGATCTGCAAAAGAATGGTGCCTATGTATTCACAGGATCTTGTTAGAAAGCAGAAATAATTGTGCAAGACACTCCTCCAGATGGATTTGGTATTAATTTGATGGGCTCAGCCAAGCCTAGACATCCAAGAGCAGTGTTTGCCAATATAGTTACCAATATGGTTATTTTGGGTATTTTCTCGGCTAAGAGCTGAATACAAAATTGGTTTTCTATGTGGTTTCTGCTTTAATCAGTTCAATTATTTATATATTCCCCCAAGCAAACTCTGAGTGTTAGATGGTAACTTTGATGGTAGAAAGAACCAAAACTTCAGAAGGTCCCAGACCTATTTGTGTCTGTAGCTGGTTGCTGAAGGAGTCAGGCTGTTTAATCACAAATGATGTTTTTATACATCGTAACGAAGTGTCTGACTTTATTGTTGTATGCTCTCCTACTGACTTCTAAGGCTGTCAGGCATTCAACAATGTTCTTAGCCACCTTCTGAAATATATTATTTGAAACAATGTAAAGCAGCTAAAGTAAAAAACCCACTTGTATTTCCTTCAGTGTTATGCAGTGAATTTAGCTGCCAGATTAGATGGCAGCTCTGGAAGAAAAGTTCTCTAATCTGTATTCATGTGATAGAGGTGATGCTCTCTGTTCTCACCATCTGCAGGGAATATTGCTTGCCAGTTACCTACAGTGGAATCCAACTTGAGCTGACTGCTGCATATCTATTTCCTCAGATGCTACTACAGTGAAGCCAGCCTGTCTTCCCCTGTTGTTTCTTTGAGTCCCCAGTAGCTGTATGTGGAGGTGCATCTCCCCCCACTTCTCTGGGCCTCGCTACCATCTCAGGAATCCCTGTAAGGCCTTAGCCTTTGTGCAATGAATTGGGTGGTTAAGTGTCCCTTGACTCTTTCACAGCTAAGGTGGGAATAACACTGATTGTACTGGCAACTTCTGCCTGGCCAAGGCTGGGAATGAGGGCAGGAATAACATCCCTTATCTGAATTGAAGCTCGAGCAAAACGGCCTCAGTACATCCCTTTATCTGAATTGTAGCTTGAGCAAAACGGGCCTTGGAAGCTCAAGCAAAAACACGGTATCATCGTTATTGGAATTTTGAGAATTCCAGCAATTACCGAGTTAGATTGTAGCCAGAATGCAAATTTATTAATGACTGAAGACAATCGTCTTGCAAACCTATAAACAGCGGCCCTAAGCGAGACCCTTTGAGCTCTCCTGGACCACAGTGGGCTGCAACCAGCATCTCCCTCTGAATGGGACACCTCTTGGAGCTCGCGAAACTCTCGGGTTTGCAAAGTTTGGAGGATCATTGCTGAAAGCTGATGGCGGAGCCTGGGCCAAAAACCTTCACTCCTCAAGGCTCGAACCTCACCCACTGAGAAATTCCAAGGTATTTAAAGTGAATATTTCACTGAACCTGAGGGGAATTTTTAATAGATGTATCTCTCTATATTTATCCCTTTACATATTTATCCCCATATCTATCAATCTATCTATTTATCCCTTTATATATTTATCCCTATATATCTCTCTGTGTACGTGCATGTGTGAATTGATTTAAATACCCTATAACATCTTAGGTCACTTGTGATTATAGTAAATCCTACTGAATCACTTAGTAAATGTTAAATTAGTCAATAATTAAATACTGCTAAATAAGTGCTGCTAAATCCTTTAGACATAAACCGTTGACCAAGTCTGGGACCAGGAGTGGATCCCGCTGCACGTAGACTCCTCTCTGAGAGGGAGTTTAGAAAGCAAAGGGTCCATTCTGAACCTTGTGACTCAATGGGAGGGTCTCCCTTACCCCTTTTTCGTCTCTGGTCTCTGTATAAATCATTCTAGCTCGATTCTAACTTGATTTTTCTATATAGATCCCTTTTATGTAGTAATAGAGTGAACCTTACCATTGAACTTTGTTAAGTTACACTTCTATAAATTCATATTAAAACCATTTCTGCTAATACTTTTGATGGTGATTCTTTGAGCGATCCCAAACCACTCATCTGTGACACCGTAAACTTTATTGCAAAGGAATTAAGGGCTAATAGTGATCATTCTTCCCTTTAAGATCCATATAGAAACAGGTTCATGGACAGGCAAAGCCAGGCAAGATTCCAGCCTTTCACACCCAGGCCGTGGTAGGGGTGGTTCTTGGCTTGGAGACAGTGGGGTCCATTCCTGCCAGGACTTGATAACCCAACTGCCCTCAGAGCCGGGCATGTAGCACCTCAGCCTCAGTGCAAGAAATGACATACAGAGGAAAGTTGTGACATCCCAGCACCCGGCTGTCCTGTGATTTCATTCATTGTGTGCGTGGGGAGAATCTGTTGTGTAACTGATGATCAGTTTTATTTATTTATTATCTAAGCAAAGTAGTTCCTTTCAACAGGAGGTTGAACTAGATGACCATCTGAGATCCCTTCCAACCTCAATTATTCTACGACTCTCAACTAAATATTTTTAAATGTTAAAGTAAGATCAGTAAATGTACTGGAGCTTTTGTGCAATTTGGGGCCTGTGCACTAGGTCTTCCTGGGTATTTTGCTGCCTGACCCCAAGCTCTCAGAGATGGACACGTAGCAACTCAGGCTGGGCACAAAAAAGGAGTCATGTAGCAGGAAGTTACAAGCTTTGTTAAGTCAGGATGAAAAAACTATGTGGTAATTAAAAATACATTAATCTATGCATAGAACTTACGTTGCAACATAGACAATGCTAGCAAAGTGGTAATTGCCTGTTGGTACTGAATGAAGGTCATTAATTTTACTGGATAACTGGGGTGAGATCCCTAAAACAAAAAACGGTGCACGCATTTAATGGTGGTTGTTTCCAGCACGGAATTTCAAGTAAGGTTTTTTATTCTTCAGTTGGATTTGCAAGCTAATGTGTTATTCTACATACTCTCAGAGACTGACAACTGGAGCTTACCAAGCATTTCACAAAGATTAATGATTTAATAAAGAATATTCTGCAAGACGGTTCCATGCAGACATCAACATGGGAGAAATACATCAACTGATATGCTGAAGCCCCTGACGTATTTTGCATGTTTTTTCATTGCTATCTGGAAGTTTAGTTGAAGTTACTGTGTTGCAATGTTTTCAACCTAGAAATTAGAGGAACCTTTACCTGGTTTTGCATGAATCATGAAATGTTCTCTGAGCTAAAGTGAATATAATAAACACTCAACAGGTGCTCTGTTGTAACTTTCAGCACAGAGCCCAGCTGGATAAATTTGACGAACTGTAACAACAGCATCCAAACGAAGAACTTGGATTGTCATTCATATAGGTGATGAAAATGAAACGAAAGGTAATGAAAATGAGTTAATGGCTGTTTGTGACTCACAGAATGGTATTTGTAGCAATGCTGGTTCTTTGTGGTTTATTTGGTAAATCATTAATTAATTTGCATGTAAAAGAAGTCAGAATTGAAGGTTTAAAATACTAAGATGAGCTTTCTGAAAAGAGATGTAAATGTTGTTCTAGGTCATATTTTTTTAATTTAATATGTTTTTTCAAGTTCAGATTATTGGAAATGCAAAAAAATGCTTAATTTTAGATATTTTTTTTATGAAGCATTTCAGTTTTGCTTATCTTGTCTTCACAATGAGACTAAAGTTTTTGGATTTATACTCATTACGGCACAATTTTTGTTTTCGGAAGACACCATTATATTCCACTAGATGGTAGTGTAGCCCTTATTCTGAAAAGCCTTTTTTGCTGCCTGTGCCCTTCGTTTCTTGTACAATAATGAATTGGTCTGGTCTCTGGGCATCTTTGGGAGTGGAGCCTGAAGTCACCCCAGCTTAAAAGCAGTGAAAACCAGGCACGGTCCCCTTTGCTCTCCCCCTTTGCTCTGAGGCACAGGTGATACTAAAAGAATGGAGCTTCATAATGGGGGTTAATAATCTCTGGATTCAATTTCCAAGATGTTTTTGGAAAAGTATTTAGTTATGAGCCACTGGGAAATAAAACAACTGTTCCATGATTTGAGGAAACACGAAACTTCTCCTGGAAGATTAAGGTTCTAAGTTCACCATAAATTTCACATGCCTCTGTCAGCAATTTGCCATAGGTGTTTCGTGCCTTAGATACATGGCCTAGACAATTAGATTTGATTATAGAACTCCCTCAAGTTGCTGACACAACTTTAATAAGATTAAGCGCAAAAATTTGAAATTAATCAGAGGCAGGCAGAAGTGAAATTACAGTTGAAGACACGGAAAAGGGCGTTGACCAGCACATTTGAAACATCATCATGCCTGAAGTATTTATTTCTACTGTTGGTTCAAGCATGATGCTAGAAATTCAGGGTAGCTAACAACAATGAAATCCATCACGGAGCAGTACAATAAACACAAAGTGGGGGCGGGCAGGGGAGGGGAAAAGATCAAATTCGGCTAGAAAAAATGTCTTACAAGACAATTTTTGTTTGTTTAGGGACATGATCAGAAAATATTCAGCAAATCGCATTGTCACAAGGCCTTGTGATACTAAAACTGATGCACAGAAGAGGAATAACTGACAGGTATGTCTGAATTAGTGACTGTGTGAGCACTTTCAAGTGCCTGACTCCAAACATATCCCCCAGCCTGATGTTGCACGGAGCAAGTACTGCCCTCACGCAGGCCCCGGTTGGCAGTTTTGCATGACGGAAGGTGGACGTGCAGTCTGTAAGAAAAGCGTGATGGGCTTTGGATACCTGGTCTGGATCAGGAGCGTGAGGAACACCCATGTCTCAGCCTTGAGAAAGCCAGCACTGATGTGAGAGACAACTAAATACTGGTATATTCTCCAAGCAATGTAAAGTAGTTTGTTGTGTGCTTGTGTATGCATGTACATGCACATATGCATACATATATTATATATAAAAATGAATATGGATGAGCAAATCATGTCCATTCTGATATTTATACAGTATTTTCATGTTTCATACTAGACAGATGGAACAGAGCTGGTGTCATATCTAGATGATGCATGTCTATCACAATGAAACCTCTAAGAGCACTTGTAAAATTAATAATACCAGTATTTTTGTACTTCAGAAACAACTCTTTATTCATAAAGACTAAAATAGAATGAGAGCTGAAAGGAGACAGAACACTTACAAGAGCTGTAAATCTCTAATAATTCAGAATGTTAAATGTAATAGGGTTAAAGTAGTCTAGACATGGCAGATGTAACCAGAGTGTTTTACATCTGAAACAAATTAACTGACAAACTAGTATTATGAATTTACTCATTGATATTCTGAAATATGTCAATGATTTTATACTAGAAAATGTTTGCTGTAGTTATGAGAAGTGATACTCCTTTTATTTACAGTGGGATAGTTTTAGCTATGCAAATATACTGTTATTGTAATGTCTTTTTGTGAGTGTTTTATAGCATTTCAGAAATCTTTCAACTTTCACGGTACTAATAGCGAGCAAAGTAAAGTTACTGCGATTTATTACACTGCCTATAAGGAAAGAGGGATACCAGTAAGAGCATAATAATAAAGCAAATAATAATAAATTACTGTTTCATAATAAAGCAAAATGAAGCAAGCTGCGCTGTTCCCATGCGTTAAGGTGGAAGACCCGCAGCAGTACCGGGCGCCGCCGCGGGGCGGCAGCTCAGGGCCCGGGGCCGCGGCTCCGCCGACAGGCTGCTGCCTTCCCTCCCTCCCCGCGCTTTGTCGCCGCCTTTTTGTTCGAGTTAACCAGGATCATTTTTTTCTTCTGCAGTAAATGTTGTGGTTTTTTTTTTTTTTCCTACTTAATCTCTTAAACTAAAATTGTTTCGTGTTAATATTAATAATTTAAGGGAAATAAGCAGTTTCTGGAGCTAATCACACCACCGTTGAAAACCGACAGTTGCCTCTGAATACAGGATGGCATGACCGGCAGTATTACCTTCAGGCAAGGGGAGAGCGGGAGAAGTGGAATAGTGTGAAACTTCATCTCTCTCCCATGCTGTTCGGATTATTTATCAAAGTATGCGAAGATCAAAAAAAAAGAGTAAATCAAGGGAAATGAATGCATGTAAATTATTAACAGCCTGCCTCAGAGGATGAGCAGATTTCGTGGATGCTGTATTACCAAATTTTACTACATATTCAGATGAAAAGAAACAGGAGTAACAATTCTAACATGTTAGTAGATAACACGTACAATAATCTCATCAGAAATTATTATCTAAAAAATAACACTGTAAATACAAAAAAAAAAAAAAAGTGCCAAGAAAACCTCTGACGTTCAGGGAGCTACTTGTTTATTTTTTTACAAGTATTTATAATGTTGAGCCATATAGGTTAAAATAGAATACTTGCTATAGTCCAAATTACGATGGTCTTGTGACAGACACTTGTAATTGAGATCTGTTATACAGGCCACCAACAAGAATAAAGACTAAAGCAGCGGGAGCACAAAAGCAAATCTTTATTTGCTGTTGCTCAGCAACGGTGTGTGGAAGGCCCATTTTTCATTTTTGCCTTAACTTGACTTGACAGGAAAATGATAATAAATATGAGATTATTATCACAGGGTATAGATTATTTTGAACAGATGAACAGATATGTCAAAAAGAGGCATGTAATTTGGTACTCTTGAAAGGGAGAACATTAGAGAAACTGAAAATAGAGTTGTAGCTTCATTACTGGCTTGCAGTTCATGCACAGTTCTTGCAAAAAACCTACGAAACACTGTATTCTGCCTCTCTGGTTTCCCGTGTTCCTTTGAAATGAATCATTTGCTGTTACTCAGCCTGTTGTTATCTGTGTCAACTTTTGGTTTCAATACTACAAAAAAATCATTCTGTGGTTGCTATGCAACACAAATTATAAGCTAAAATATGTTTTAGTTCGTCTGCTAAATGAGTATGTGCCTGACTAAATAAACAGTAACCAGGTGACTAATGTAGCATCTAATTAAAAGACTAATCAAGGTATTAATGATATATTCAGTCCACACAAGACATGATAAATAAATCCATCAGTTTGGATCTAAAATGGCAAAGATTTTTAATACATGCAGAAAGGATAGACATTAGCACAATGTACAAATGTCAGTTTTCATACTTTTTTATTTGCTTTTACTATTCTACAGGTATGATGATTGGTCATACAACTTATTTCAAGCAAACTGTTTCACAGGCTTCTTGCACTCAGCCGAATAACGAACTTAAAAAATACAGGCAAGTCCATGCGATCTGAAACAACCCTAATTCTCGATCCTTCTTTACTGTAGAGCAGAAAAATGCTCCCTCCTTTTGGTAGTTTCCTTCTGGAAGTCAATGCCTCCCAGCTGCCACAGCTGAGATTAAGGCTGGAGGACAGATGCTATTTCAAGTGCCTGTCCAGGGATCCGTCTCCCCTGGGCCCTCTCGCTGTGGTTGCGTAGGTGGATGTTGGTAATTTGCTGGATTGCCTTTCTCACCCCTCAAAGGAGACAGGCCTTTGTCTAGACGGAAATATGATGTGAGGAGGTACGGGTGCATTTGGCTTCAGGTAGAGATAAGAAGTGGCACTGAACTACCAGCGCGCAGTTACGCTGCTCAAGAAGGTGAGTTTTTGGCTGCTAACTCCTTCTGCCATATTGTCCCTGCCTTGGGTACGCAACCACCTCAGTTACAACTTGCAAGTAATTCATTCTCCAACAGTGCCTTCAGTACTTTCTATGCGGTACCTATTTGTTTTAAAATCCAGTTATTTCAGAAGTTTCATGTGGACTCAGTTGATGATTCAGGAATTGGAACAGTTTTTATCATTGTTTTCAGTAACATTAGTCATCTGTTATGTACATTGTTTTAAGCAGTACAGAATAGCATTATTTATACAGAATAAGCATATAATAAACTATTTTTCATCCTGTAGTCTTCAAACTGTATAAAAAACAGGTAAATAGTTTACTCAAAAACTTTAAAAAATGAACCAGAAAAAGTCTGTAAGTCAAATATATGTGGCAGAAAATGTGATAAGTCTTAATTTTGAATATAAACCAATACTGTAGGAGGTAGGACTATTAAAGAAGATTCTTTGTTAAAAATTAAAATATTAGCAGAAGACATAACTACTACTTCAGAAAGTAGTGAATTTTCACATATAGTATTAAATAAAATCTGAATTACATAATGTTTTTAAAAGTTACAACCCGGAAAAGTCCAATCAGATGTGAGAACTTCTGTGGAAATTATTGTTGGTTTTCTGTTTGTTTGCACAGTAGAGCAGCATATGCTGTACTGCTATCACAGACTGAAAGTAAACGATTTCAGTCAAGCACCTACCTCTTCTGAACAGCCAACAGCACTGAGAAATATGGAGAAATATTATGCTACTGCAAATGCAAAATTGAAAAATATAAATTAAGCCCTTAACAAGACATACTGACTGGTTTTGGTTTGCAGAAGAGCTCAAACAAATGGACCAGGGAATATTACAGAATTTGAAAGCTGATTATGTTTAATTCAAGGAACTGAGTCCAACTATTTCCGAACACTGCAAATTAAGTTTGAGAAGAAACAGAAAGCAGCATTTCCTGATATATTTAAAAAATCCTTAGTTATCAAAGTGTAAATATAATCTGGCCTACATGGTCCCCCCTTAAGTTCTGGTGAGTAGCTTGTTGAGCTCTTCATTGCCTTGGATGAAGACTGCATAATACATGCGCTGTTCACCATGACTCAGATTAAATGTGTACCTGTCAACACTAGCAACAAAAACATTCTTGGTGAAAAAGTCACCAGTGTAATCAAACGGATGATGCAGGCTTTGTGAGCTAGCAGAAACGTTATTGTAAGAACAGTACATCCACATTACCTGAGATGCATGGAAGAAGGCATACTGTTTCTTAAGCCCATACATGAATTTATAACTAAACTTATTCCCATTTGAAGGCATTGAGACTTAAGAGGTAGGTACAGAAAGGCAATGGTAAGCTGGTATGTAGATTTACTACCTGTCAGTCACCTCTGGGTAACTTACCAGGTGCTCCTCCAGAGAAACATCTGTAACCAAGCCAGCCTTTATTACAAAGCGAAAGCAGTAGCGAAGCATTTCAGTGCAGCCAAATTTACGACCGCGAAGCATAGCCTGCACCAAACTCCTTGCCAGGCCTGGGCTGCAGCTGCCCAGACGCGCCCGTTGCTGGGCCTGTCCTCTCCAGGGACATTCACTGCCCAGCGCCTCTCCTCCGCCCCAGCTCCTCCGGTCCTGCAGCGTGCTCCGCAGCCACCTCCTCCATAAAAGGTGGCCTGGGGGATGGGGACAGTGGTGGCCTCGGCTGGCGATAGCACCGAGGAACCAAACGTCACCCAGGCAAGCAGGCGGCACCTGACTGAAAACAACTCTCCCCTGCCAACAAACACGAATGTCCCGCCCCGGCAAGGGCAAAAAGGCGAAAACGTGGAGTTTTGAACACAGTCCCGGGTCGGGG
>NW_009631706.1:0-232 GCF_000690535.1 Cariama cristata
GTACTCCCCACCAGCCACTGCTTTCTACATGGCTGCCTTCAGCTGCAGTGCCCCCACAGCAGTGCAGAAAGTGAACTCCTTAGACAAAGGGCTCTGGGAGAAAGCGGTAGGCATTCTGGAGATGTGGTGCAAAGACAAGAATCAGATTCCCAAGATCCAGAGCAAGAACTTGGCCATTGTCTCCCTCAGTGTGGGAATAGCTACCGTCTTTCTCTGCACTCTAAGTCCCAAC
>NW_009631707.1:0-30223 GCF_000690535.1 Cariama cristata
GGCAGAATTGTATACGAGCATAGGTTTATAATAGTTCAAATAATGCTCTTTTAGAAAAGCAATTTCAGCCAAGACATGTAACTTCTCTGTTACAGTTCCTGGATTTTACCTTTTCTGGCCCTAAATGCTCCTCTTGAACCATCTTTGTGGTGCCAGAAGCACAAGTTTTACTTACTGGCTGGGCCCACCTACTATGTGGCAGCTCCTTAAAATTCTACCTGCTGTCAATTGGGGAAGCTAATTAAACACACACAGAAAGGCAGCAGGATTGAAACAAGAGGGTGCTGGGTGGGTGGAAAAGAGGCAGGAGGTCATCAGCCAAATGGCAGTTTTATCTCTCACCTGAAAGACAGACTTTCTGATATAATGTCAAGTATCAAACAAGATCTTAGACTTCTGGGACACAGCATCAATTCAGATTTGGAAGAGAATCTGATCTATTGTATGCAGTTTTTCCAAGCAAGTCAAAGATTAAGGATTAAACTGCCTCAACTCTGCGTAGCTCGTGATAGTTGTGGGTCCTGTGCTAGTGGCCGCAGGGCCACCTCTTCACGATTGCTAAACTTCTGACTCAAATTATGCTTCACTTTAGTAACTAACAAGTCAGCTAACAAGCCACATCCTAAAGGTTACTGGTTAAATAACAAGCTCAAGGGGAAGAGCCTGTCATCACCAACAAGAGTACACAAATGGTGTTTAATTCACATAATTTATGCACAAATTCCTATGTAAAATCACACTACCTTGTCCTCCCAGCAAAGTTTTGATCCTGCTAGACAATAAACAACTTACTCTTAAAAAACATGTATTGCCCTAATGTTAAGAGGATCATGTAGAGCAATCCAATTCTACATTTTCCTGCAATTTGCAAATTGACAATACTTAGATGATGAGATACCTGGTCTTGAGGAAGAAAACAAATCGACATTTTGCTACAGTTGCAATCTCTAGCATATTAATGCTTCCATTTAATCAACACTGAACTAATACTACTCCAAAAGGCATGTCCAAATTGATTTCATACTCAGTTGTCCTTTAACGTGAGACAATTTCATTAGTTTTTAAAAAAAAAAAGCTAGAAATCTACACCTCCTGTATAACACTATAAAATGAGACCCTTTTTTGTCAAATACCCTTTGTGTGTATATTGTGATAAAAATCTAAAACATATTCATACACAACATTAGAATTTTCTACTCTTTTTCAACATGGAGAGTCTTTCTCCTAACAATCAACTTTGCTATGCAATAGAGAAGAGGCTATTTAGACAGTCCTCACTGTCATACCCAAAGTGCAGTTCTGAGGAAAAGGAATTCACTGAAAAACTTTAAAAATTAGGTACAGTTGCTTAAACTGTCCATCATTTACATCAATCAATTCTGAGGATGGAGGAAAAAAAAAAAATCAAAAACCAACACAGCAAGCAAAGATTTATTCAACAGCGTTTTCAAGTATATGGCACATTACTGTTTACCCATACAGGTTCAAAACCCATTTTCTCTATGGCAAGTCACATCATCTCAAAGCTTTTTTACAGGTGCTACATAACCACCTTGTAATTGGATTTAAAAATTGCTTGGACATTTTCCATTCTGAAAAACGGGTCCATGAACTAGCAAAAAACAGAACTAGCCTTTATTAGCAAACAGAAATAGGCATTTCTACAAAACAATGCATTAGTACTACTTTAGAAATCTGCCTTCTACGCTTAAGCCACCTGAAGCAAGTGAGAGCAAGTCACTTCTGTTGGATTCATTAACAGCTGTAAACAAAGCTGACCTGAGGGGACCTACCAGCAACAACATTAGTAAATGGTCCAGGTCTCTTCCTTAAGTCCCCGTCCCAGACTGCTCCCTCCACTGAACCACAGTACTACCCACCGCTGAGCAGGGCAACTTCCCAAGGACCCCCACTCTCCACTTAGACTGCAGCAACGCACAAGCTTTCTTTAGTACAACATACTTTGCTATATGAGAGCGCTAAACATGAAATAATGGAAAAAATTGTATAATTCACTATTATCATTATATTATCACTACATAATTCACTCTATCAACATAAAATCAAGTCTGATCACTGCTAGCAGGACAAAAACAACTTAGAGGTGACCTTCAGGGTGAGCATACAAATAACCCATGACCCACAACAGCCATTTCGTCTCAAATGACTGTTTATTGACTATAAAAAAAAAATTAATCAAATAGTTTAGGTAGTTATGTTCCAGAAGTTGTTCAAGAAGTAAGGCAGGGAAGCAACACCACTAGGGCAAGAAAAAGGCAGCTTCAGACAGGAGCAGATAAACAGCCAGCAAAGAGAGCAAGATTCAGCCTTTTTCAGGAAATGATACATTATTTCTATTATTATCCATTACAAAAAGAAAACAATTTAAAAAAAAACAACACAAAATACCTCACCAGGACAAGTCAGTCTAGGAGAAAAGAGACAAATGGGAGCAGGAGGAACACAAAAGGGCCCTAGCAAGGAAATACATCTTGGCCAGAAAGCCAGAAAAGGGAAATAAACAAGAACCCAGGAATAAAATACAGGTTCATAGATAGGGCAGAGCCTGGCCAAGCGAAGGACAGAGAGAGCCAACAAGGCGCAGTCACAGGCAGATGTGAGGGAGCACAGTTTGAAGGAACACATTGCTTGGTATAAACTCCATGGTTTTAGTCCTTTCAGAAGAAATCAATACATCTGAAATATATGCTTTTCTCTAAAGGAAACATTTGATACAGGAGAGGTGGAGAAGTAGGAAAGCAGGAACGCTGAAAATTGGTTTGGGTCTGCATTGAAAACAAATGTCAAATGGTCTGATTTATATATGCAGTTACAATAATCTGAGGAGAGCAGAGTTTAAAAGAAAGCTCACCCCCTCCTCCACAGCCTCCATGAGCAGCATGCTCCTTGCATGCCTACCGCCGGCACACACACCAAGGGTGCTCTCACCAGAGACATGACAGCCCCAGAGAAGAGAGAAGTAAGAGTCAGGGAGATCAAGGGAAGGCTGGAGTGACGAGTGGTTTGAGGGGACGGTATTTGTCAGAAGAGGGGAGTGGATCTTAAGCATATCCAACAATAAAATCAACGCATGCTCTTCCACACCGTGAGCACAGGAGAGGATGACACCAACCAGATCTGTCAAAGGTAGCAAAATTAACAACTTGGTGCCTAGGGGTGGAGAGGGATGAGCATATCCCACATCTCAGAAGTATCTGCTAAACAGCTGGAAATCACCCCTAAAGAATGGAGAAGCACTCCTCCTGGAGCACATCAACAGCATGTTTACCACAAACCACAAAGCCAGTGCTAAAATATCATTAATCCCTTTAAGTGTTGCAGGAGACACACTATTAAAATCTCAAACCAAGTGCTAAATGGAGTGGCTTCCTAACTTAATATTGACTAGTAACAGAACGTGTTATTAATTAAACTCTAGTGTTTACTAAAATTCAGGGGAAAAAAAGGGCCTTTTGGTTCTTCAAACAGACCTTTGTACATCATTCCCATAAAGAACTACTGCCGGAGTTAACTGTTTATTTCATGTGGAGGCATCTCAGACAAAACTGGAGGTATTGCTCCACACAGATTTTACAGTCCACCAGTATCTGGAGAGAGTAAGATAACCGAGTATGTACTTGGTCAAAGCAACAGAACATCATACTGCTGTAACAGCTGAAAGGACACCAAATACTCATTAAAAATGGCTTGCTTGTATTCTGGAACAGTTCATTTTTAACTCACTGGGCAGAAATGATGTCTAAATGTCTGCCACCTTGGTCCCCAATATCCCCGACAGAATCATTAAGTTTCCATTTAGGTTGTAGAGGGAAAACAAAGTAATTACGGAATCAGATTCCAGATTTCAGTTCATATGACACAGGGAAAAGATCATCCCAGCAGAAAGCATGCTCTCAGACTATACAAATGAGTGCCCAGACTTGCATCAAATTCTGTGCATTATGATCTTCACTGTAGAATTAATATGCTTTTGACAGAGGTGGATGGAGAAAAATACAGCGCGGTTACTGGGAGTCAAGGATCATAAAAAAAAAAAGTCACTTGACGTCTCAGCATGAGTGTTTATTTTAACAGGCTTTTTAAGGGAGAAGGGGTTGAGGTGTTTCTTTCTTGCCATACATTTGAACTAAAATGGAAAATGATCTCATTTTAGGATATCACAACAGAACAGAGAGTTGTATTTCATTCAAAATTGAGGCCATCAACCTCACATCCCAGCGCAGGTTGTGATGTATTCTTATTTACTACCTTCTCAAAATACTGCATGTAGGAAGACATTTTCACCCCACCAGCAGCCAAACTTTGTAAAATTACAACATCAAGGGACACTAAAAGATCAAATCTAGGCAGAAAAATGATCTTTCATTTTACACCTGTAATGCAACATTTTTTCAGAAGATTGTGCATACCAGAATTCCTACTGTCTACCTTAATACTTACAAGGAAGTCAGTAAGAGAAAGAAGCAATTCTGAAAGATTAATTTTTCTGAAATCTGAAAACCAAATATTCCAATCCCAAAAGTCGAAATGGAAGTAAGGGGATGGGTTTGTTTGGGTTTAGATACTTAAAGCAAACATAGAGAAAGAGAAACATTGGTTGATCTTAGATGCAAAAGAGATTTCAAAAAAAACCACACTACTGTATTTCAACTCATCAGAAACATGTCAAGCGTTTTATTTCCAAAGAAATATCAATACATTTGATCTGCCATTCAACACCCTGCCATTAAGAGAAAACACCATTTAATGTGAAATATAAAATTAATTCAACATAACCATGCAAGAATTAATGTATAAAAAAGCCTTGTCACTTACTGGCTGATTCCCTCAAACGAAGCTTCTTTGGAGACATTTCCACTATCAGTATTAACACCACGCTAGGAGGGAAAAGATTAAAAGGACCATGATTCTAAGCCAAACACAAGGATTTAAAATTTAAATCATGGGAAGAACCCGATTGCAGTAAGTCTTCAGGAAAACTTACACATAAGTTTACTTGAATAACTATAAACAAAAAACCCCAAACTGTTTGTTCAGATGCAGACCAATAAAAGAAATCACTAGAGATCAGAACAGAATTCAGGTTAGGATGTGCTCCTTCGGAAAATGGTCAGCTCTGATTTCTAATTCCCTTATGTCTTGAGAGGGAGCTAGGAGACCTATATAATAATAAGGGGCAAGAGAATAACAAATAGGCAAGGTTTCTTGTAAAGTAATTTCATTCGAAAATAAATTATTACGCACTACCTTGGCAATATTTACTATTTAAATTTGCATGTCGCTCCCCTACAGCTTTCCATTCAAGCAAGCAGCATAAGCAAGAGTATTTTGGCTGCTACACAGTAGATGAACATTTCTGACATGAGCCTAGGAAACCCCACAGAGCAGCATTACAGTTCTGTATCTGGAACGAGACCACAGGAGGAGCGGATCAAGTTTCCATTCAGCCAGTGGAAAGAGAAGTGCTCTTCCTTTCTCCGTGTACTTCATGGCAGTGGGAGGAATGTGAGAGGATCACAGCTCCATCCTTTCAGCCAGAAATCAGGTGAAAATTCCTGTTTACAACAGGATGCTCACGGAGCGACAACCACTCAACACAGTAAGAAGCACAAGATGGTCAAATATTCCGTTTCCCACTTATTTTCCTTGAAGAACATGAAACCAAACTATAGGGTCATCTTTTAAATGTGTGTGTGTGTACAAATGTAAGCGCAAGAAAGACTGAAAACTATTTAGGGCCTCTGTTCTTAATGGATAAAGAAATCAGATCTCATCCTATGTGACTGCTTAAGAAGGGATGTTTTGTTAAGACTTCTGTTTGGCAACTATCATGGCAAAACAAGAAATCCAGGAGCTGCCATTACATTTGCTGTAAGAGAAAGCTCAGAGTCAGCAAATCATTTCTTACATAGATTGGAGACAAGAAATCAGATACTTTTAACAGTGAGAAGTTTACAAAACATCTGTCAAGGAAAGCAGCTGAGGGAGAGGTGACAGGGAAGAAGAAGAAACTTGCAGGCTTCATCTCCACTCATTCATCCTTCTTCCAGAGAAATAAGTAAGCATCATTCAAAATACTTGGCAGGTGTTTGATATCACTCCCTCCTCCCAGAACTTGTTCTTACCAAGACACATCATGCAGAAAAAGTATTCCCTGAATCCTTGTGGGATTCCCACAGAAAGGCAGAAACATGCTCAGGCCATGACCAGAGCAGCATAAGAGAAAAAAGGAGTTTGGAGTCATTGTACGTAGGCTGGAGGATAGCATTGTCAACATTAGATAGGCTTGTCAATGTTTTACCAGAAAACAGCTAAAGCTTTTGGTAGAGAGAATATAGACTAGAAGGCCAGAGGTTACAAATCTTGAGATCATGGAGGGGACAGAAGACTAGGTGACTATACACAGGTGGCCTCAAATTTGGCAAAGATGGGGAGGAAAAGATAGGGAATGACAGTGCAAAGAAATGCTGAATAAACTGATCTCCTTATTGAAGAAAATGAGTAGTTATTCTTCAGAATAATACAACTCACCAAAGTAAGGAGCACAGCAGGTTTCTTCGAAGCCAAGATAGTGGATATCTAAAAAGAAGTTTTAGATTGCTGTTATTTTTCTTTTCCCACCCCCATAATCACATTGACACCGATTTCAACATTTGCTGTATACAAAGTAAACAAGCTGCAAAGACAAAAATGCTCCTCCGATATCTTTCAGATATTGTCATATTACCTGAGACATGCAACAGGAGTCAGTAGATCACAAAATATTTAGACAGAAATGCAGTCCTTTAAAGACGATGGTGTCCTTTAAAGACATAAATACCAACTATAACTTAATCTTAAGTCTATTGTCATCGAAGACAAAGGAAGTATCAGCCAAAAAACTGTAATATCACACAGAAATAAGGAACAACAGGGTACTCCATGCTCAACACACTACTGCATATAAACACACATGCATTAACATTATTACTTTATAATGTGCTAAATACTTAATAATGAATATTTACTGTTATTCTCACTGGGTCATCTTTTACTGACTAATACTTCCATTAAGCTCCTTTGGTATCTTTCAAACGTTTACAAATCGAGAACAAAATCATTGGGCTTGTAGAGAACCGGGCTTTCAGATCAGTTGCAGAAAGGTAGGCGTTGAATTACACATTTCTTGAGACAATGAACAGGTGACATAATTCCACGGAGCACAGTTCTACCAACTTTAAACCAGCTTAATAGCACACTAATAATATTCACAAAAGAAAGCATATTACAGTGAGGTTTAAAAATACTAATTCCACTTTCATTTTTCTCTCCATGAAATATGAGGATTACACACTTACACAGGTTTGTCATTTGTTGACATAAAACCATGCTGTAAATAAGGTCCCTAGTGTCCTGATGGTGGAAAACCAATTCCTTGGCAAATCAGGCAAAAATTACAGAAAGAACCTTTGAAAACTGAACAGTTTCGTTGCAAGCTTCAACAGCTTCTAACTTCAATACCTGTAGTCCAGGTGGAAAACAGCCTTTATGTTGGGACGATTAACTGGTCCACATAAAGAGCTCTTTTTCCCATCAATGAGGTTTTTAAGCAGGAAGGAAGCAGAGAATAGAACTGCAATAAAGGCATTTGTTGATGGAAAGTGACCCAAAACAACTAAGGTGACTCAAAATAAATATGACTTTTAAACGTAAAACCTTTTTTTTCCACTTGCACTTTTCACCATCTGATAGATAACCATTGGAGCACCTGCACTCTACATGACTCCAACTCAACACGCGTCAAAACGTAACTTCTCCACAGCTTCCTCCAACCCCAGCTACTAAAATACAGGATCAAACTTCACTTCATAGCTGGACTCATTATGAAAATGAAATGAAACATCGTCACAGCTGATAGACCAAAAATTTTGGTCTCAGTGAGTCAGAGTTAGTGCTCTGCAGGAACAGAAGTATCAGAGTCATCCTTTTCAAGCTGCTCTCCATGAAAATCACCCACAGAGCCTGGCAGGAATACTGCCTTCACCCTGCTGAGCCTTCTTACCAAAGAAAAGATAACTGGCCAGGAGGGTAAGCATACAAACATCTGCTCAGAAATGAAATTAGAAACCGAAGCAAGTCACACTTGCATTTAAAAATACAAATATATTTGCTTATTCAAATATAAGAATGATTCAACATAAACTAGGAGTAAGGCAGGCAGCCTTTCCTCACAGCTCTTCAGAGGCATAAAATAAATGTAGGCTCCCAAGCCAGAGCTAGGACATGCAACCTCCCTTACAGCAATCTCCTGAAAACTCTGAGGCATTGCAAAAAAAGTATTTAGGAACATCTTTCTGTTGGAAAAAGACACAGACTGACAGGTCTCATGATACACAGAATATGTTTATGAGACTGTCTTTGGATTAAGACCTTAGTGTCCAGCTCAAACCGGCAGCCTTTAAAAAACAAAACAAACCAAAAAAATCACAAAAAATTAAAACAAAACAAAAACTACAAGTGCTTCATAAGAATGAAGGACACTTTCCAGTAACTGGGGACATGGGGGGAAAGGTCCCACCAAGTCCAGACACATCCAGTAAGCAGAGGACTAAAATTAAGCAAAATCACAGCCACATATTGATTTTGCATTCACGGAAAAATACTCACACAGACAGACAACTCACCTCGTTCACATAGTGTACTTCATCCACAGCATATTTTTTCTTGAAGAATTCAGGGGGATGAATCCTTTGGAAAACAACAAAAAGAAACAATTGGTTTTAGCTTTACTATTATATTAAATAAGGCCACAGACAAAGAAATAATGTCCTCTGCTATCACAATAGAATCGGATATGAGGAATGTTTTAATAATCTTACCCTTGACTCCATTTCTCAAAATAGGAGATTAAACAGAAAGTTGCCACGACTACAAAAATGGGTGTGCTTTAATCCAGTCTGTGCTTGATACTTAGATTTCATGGTCTCCTCCTGAATTAATTGGGTTTTTTTCCCCCACTCACTCTACACAAGATAGTTTTGTTAAAGACTTTTGCCATGTCATTTGTATACAACTTCCCAACTCACCAGACATTGGAAGGATGTGGAAATAGCAAAAGATCGGTTTGCCCTGTGTTATATTCAAAAAATGAACAAAACATTCATTTTCTACCTTGGTAACCCCTCTGATGTGAACACGAAGCAGACCGAGGGCTATTAAGACATGGGCTCTGCAGTCTCTATTGCTCAGGACACCAGATACCCACCTCTCTACCCCACCATCGTATGCAACTTTACACGTCCATGTTCAAAACTGAATCACTTCTGCTGTTGTCTCCCAATATCCAACCAGAGACTGTTTTCTAAATGCAAGAAGAATGTGAAAGACCTGCTTGCAGTCAGTCGGGGTGGAGGCTGGCATAGATCAGCGCTCCACCAGCCCCCGTACCAGCGGCTGTACCATTGCTCATTCCTTCACTTTACGGTAGCAGCCAGATACTCACAAGACTTTAGTCTCCAATTACAATCTCTATTCCTCCCCCCACTCCCCGAACTGAAATAAATGTAATCAGTGTAACTCTGAAAATGTAATCTCAAAAGGAAAAAAGGAAAAAAAAAAACACTCAGCCTACATCCTTCCACAGAGTAAAAAAACATTCTTGGAAGAGCCAGAGTCTGGAGGATGCTGTGCATTTTGCTGCCTGAGAGACAGCAGGAGAGCAAGAGGTGCATGCAGAACCAAACCTTCAGTTGTTTAAATTTTAGACTACAAGAGTAGAAGACCAATTGGGGAAAGAATAAATTAGGCTGGAGACCGAAGAACTTTTCTAACCCTTGCAGTGAGGAACAGTAGAAATGGAGAGACAAACAGCTCAGCATCTTTAGGAGATGCTCCATCACAAAGGCATGTGCCGTAGTGACCCTCAGTACTAGGTGCCTAGATCTCTGATTTATGTCATTTTTTTCAATCTTGTGCACTCATTTTTCATTTTACATTCTTTTATGCTCCAAACAATACTGGGCTGAGACATGAACGACAACATGAAAATGTTTACGGTGTTCTCAAACACTAAATCACAGATTTTTTTTAACATTTATTTATCTGTGAAAGAACTATTCAAAAGTAACACAAAAATATCTCATTATATGTTCCTTTTTGCAATGCTCCTTTTGTGGACTCTTCTCATCACTACCGGAGATTTTACAGCAATTACCATTTATCTTCTCTCCCTGGCTAATTTCACATATAATTTAAAAAAAAATAAATCACTATATCCTCTTATCTTTCTATATCCTGTATTTTATAGTTCCCTTACGTCCAACTTTCACATACTCTGTTTTTCCTACAGGTATCTCCTTTTCCCCTCCTTCACTCCTTACACATTTAAGTACTTTAATATTCCAGAAACATGATGAATAGATTTAGCACTTTCCATTTCTGTTCTCTTTTACAGTTTCAACCAATTCATCTGGTATCAGAAGCATCCCAATTGAAAAACCAGCTAATTTACGGCCAACCGTAATTTATGGTAATATATGCTCTTTAGAGTAATACCTCCAAAGCACCATTTACAATTAGCTGCATTGTTTGAAGAACTGTTTCTTGTAAAGTAAATATTCCTTAAAAGTATGCCCACAAATGTGCTGGATTTTGTTCACTCCATTTATCGCCATTTAAGTAGAGTAATAATTTTCCAACGTGACAATATGAAAACTACTATCTTTTCACAAGCTGTTTTTCAACAACTTTTTGTTTGTTTGTTAGTTGCCTCCCATAATTGTATAGTCTACAGCACACTGCTGCCAATTTAATTCTTTGGTTATGGTTAATATTACTCCATTATTGATTCCATTCCAGCTGTAATCCCTCCAACATCTCTTCTTATGTACACTATCACACTTTTGAGGAACAAAAGTAGCTCATCATCCTTTCAAGGCTGAGGATTTTTTCTCCACTTTGAAAGAAAACAGCAGCTTCCCACAATCCTCTGTCCTCCCTCTCAGTTATTAAACTAGGTCATCTTCCAGAGACTTTGGACTCCATTGCACCTAATGACAAGTTGCCACATTTCCCAGATACGTACCTCCTTGCTGGTCTTGTTCTTGCTACCTCGCTCAGAAGCCTGCAAGACTTTTAGCACGAACTAGAGCCAGACCTGTCAGTTCCTCTCTGAAGCACTGAAAGCTCTGCTTCACTTCTTTCCTTCAGCCATTTAGCACCTCTAGCTAGACGGTAAAATAAATTCACATATACTTCCCACAAACTACCACCCCTTACCCATCCCACGTGAGCCATGATGCTTCAGTGATGAAGCCACCTCTCCCACTGGGAAGATTTCTGCTAAGACCTGCCCTATTGCAGAACCATACAAGTGGAAGCAAAAAGTACACATGGAAGTCTGCATCAGAGTGGAAAAAGTTCTGTGCTGTCACATACAGAAAAGCAGTACAGAAGGCAAAACAAAAGCTCAGGGAGAAAGAGAAGCAAAGATGATCCTCATTGAGACCTTTCCATATTCTCTCCAGTCTCTTCAATTTTTTTCCCCAGCTTAGTGGGGATCTATGAAAGATTATTATGCACCAACATTGTAGTTACTGTAAAAAAGTACCAGTGCGGAGTTCCTTAGCAGATACAGGGCTCAGTATTCATTTTTATCCAATTTAAATGCAAAACAGGCTAAAGTCTAGCACTGACCATCATTGTAACAGGGAATGGTACCTTCCACAGAATGCTCACTAGCACCATGAAAATCAGAAGTTACATTCAGTTATGATAATTTCAAGCACACCTGATACTTCACAGAGATGAGGCGTACTCTCTACAAATGACTCTCAAGCAGGTAGAATAAGTTAATTGGTTACAATTTTTACCTTTGGCTTTATCTTTGGTAACGCTGCTATGGGCTGCCAGTTTCAAAATTCTGATTAATCACTGCAGAGACTACATGAAAAAAAATCCACAGCAAATCATAAATTAATTAGAAGGATTACCCAAGCGGAAGATACGATCCCAGATATTATTGAACAATGTCTCTCCTTACCTGTCCAAAAAAACCCAAAAACCAAAAAAACACCCAAATATTTTGTAAACAGATGTGAATAGAAGCAATGGCCTAATTTTTACAGGCTTGTGAGGGAGGAAAGAAAATGTGCAAAAATTTTTAGATTCCCTGGCAACAGAAATTAGCAAAACCCTACAGAGAATAACATACTTCAGCCCTAAAAAGGGTCAATATCCCTTCCCTATAGTTTTATAACTCCAGCCAAGTAAATACCAGTGTTTGTTAGAAATGTCAATAGTTATCTTCTAGAATAGCAGGAGTCATCATTTTATTTTATAATGGAAATAAGCAACCCTAAACTCCTGGCACAGCATCGTGCCCAAGTATTTGCACCCAAGCAGCTAGGCAAAAATCTGGCATCTCATAGTTTATGGCCATTAGAAAGAAAAAGTAAGAGTCCAGTGCTTCTATTTATTTACAAGAATCCAGTCCTCATTTTCTGTCAGCAAGAGACCCCTTAACCAAGAGATTGTCTCTAGTTCACCACTTAAAATTCACCAGAATTTCCAGTCCAGCGAAAAAGCTTGAGTTATTTTGGGTTAAACAAAATTGTTTACATTCTGTTGATGCTTCCTATGTAACTCTTCCCTCCTCCATGTTCTTCTACCCAATCTAGTTCACCTACTTGTTTTCTTACTCTCAAGATTTTCATAGCAATTGGGAAAAGCTGAAGATGGCCTAAAGATGTAAAGCTACACTTTCAAAAGATTTGAATTCTGATGCACTGTCTCATTTTAACAGCTAAGGTTTCATTAAAGCATGAAATATTGACATTTCACCTTTCAACCATAACAAGCGACAACTTTATTATAAACAAAATTCTACTGAGGCAGCAATGGGAAAAAGTGGAGGAGCAACAATACTTCCACTGTAAAAATACCACGTGAAACGTTAAGTCAGACAGTAAAGTTATACACCACGTTAGCTATACCTCATTTCTCTTCCATGTCGATCAAACACAAAAACCACCAGCAAAAGACTAAGGCAGTGCAGTATTAAAAACTTGTAACCAGGAATCCCAGTCAGTTGATCAGCTTAGTGAAAACTTCAAGTTTATTCTAAACTTTTCCATTTGGTTTAACTAAACTCACAGTGGTACACGATGGCATGTACAAGATGTTTCACCAAATCACAGTGTAATCATGCCAGTGAAGATTTTGTCACCAACTCTGGCAGACCACAGTATTACAACTGGCTCCACTTTGATGTGATCCTTCGAACAGGAATGTAATACTGACTCCTCTGTTTATCCATCAGTAAAATGAACAGCTCTGACAGCCTATCTATAAATACACCAAAACCCATACTTTAAAGCTTTTATATATTTGAACGAAATTTAAACCTCAATTTTTTTTTGCAGTATTTTATTAACCATGTTGCATCTCCACTTTAAACCTAATAAAAACTCGGTCTCTTTGTCTAAAACCATTTTAAACCTGTTGTTCATTACATTGCACAAGAATTCATAACGGCAAATCTTAAGAGATTTGTACAAATTTGACATTACCGTAAGAATTCCATTAAGCAACATTTCTTTGTATTCTAAAGGACTCCGGAGCAATAGCCTCATAATATCAACATGATAAAAGAGTGTTCTAGTTTTCAGAACTGCATTCAGAAGAGAGGTACAAATGAGATGGATCCAAATCACAAATGCCAAAGAAGAATTGTGAACAGAATTTATAACAGCTCATAGCTATTCCTGAAAGAAATGCATCTAAGCCAACTGCTAATATATTTGCAACCTAATTGCTGATATACATTCATAGATTTATGTTTTCATTTGCATATAAACGTTCTTCCCGACAATCTTCAATATATATTAACTTCTTCCTACTAGTCACTTTGTATTTGCTTTTTTTAATGCTTTGAGGACAGATTTTCTGGTTTTAGTTTTTACAGTGGATCAGCTCTAAATTGAAATTCAGCTTTTCCTGAAGTAGTCCAATTTAGCTCTTCAGCATTTCAGTTGGAATTCCTAATTCAAGATTACTTATCTTACTGCATAGCCTACAATGTAAAACTATTCCTGTTGGTAAAAATATTCTTAATGGTATATTCATTACAAAAATTTGAGAAATTCTAGTTGGGACTAATTTCAAAACATTTTCTACACATTCTACATTTTGTTATTAAACAATTACAGACACACCTCCAAATAGATATGTATGAATACACCTCAGAAATTACCTGAGCACCTTTAGCAGATCAAGTCAACAGTAGGAGGTCCCAAGGCATGGCAAGTTGACTGCACCACCTCCTCTAAAAGTTGCATAGGATTCCTGCCTCCCCACAATACAGATTAACCAAAAAGCTTTAGCTTTCTGCACCTTGTTAACACCAAGCCGCCACACCATTCACTGCACCAGCCAGTTCTGCAGCAGCCCACTACAGACATTCAGCCTAAGTCCACTGAATCGCAAGGTCCCTCCCTACGGCTGTCTTAATTTAAGCACTACTTTTACATACCTTACATTTCCTAACATGTCTGCAAGTGATTCACAGATCATAAAAGTCAGGAGATCAGAATAAGCACATGTATTTCATTTTTAGTTTGATTTCTAGATACTTTCATTTTCAGACATCTGATATTGTTATATGTCCTGCTGTTAGAAAAATCTAACAGCACCCGCTCTCTCTTCCCTACTCCAATTCTCACAGAAACCTGGAGAAGCCCTCAGTCAGCTCTTTTAAAATATTTTGATAAAAACATGACCTTTAGGAGTTACTTAACTTTCTCCAGGTTTTCTGCTGAAATAGAAACTAGTTCATCACCACCACTTTGCGATGCCTCATGTATTTTTTGTTTCTCTCAAACACAGAATGAAAATACTTTATTGAACATTTACCTCAATAACAATGTAGAACTGGCAGCTGCACCATTTCCACCTACTAGCAGAGGCTGTTTGAATTGTAACCACCAGTTTTGCTTCCTCTTTCGCGTTGTACTAATTCTCAGCCTTAAGCTTGTCTGTCATCCACCCAGGATCGTTCAGAGCTCCCCATTAACTAAGTTCTCTTGTGATCAGCTTGTCAGAATAGGCAGCTATACGAGAACCATCAGTACGTTTATATGTATTATAGGTTTTATGTTCACTTACGTGTTACAAAAAACAGTTCTTTTCTGTTGCTTTACACCTACACAACTTATAACAAACCTTTAATATTTAGATTTGAATGGTTTTACAGAACTCCTTAAGTCTTCACATTTGGTCTTGCTTGTGTTTTGAAGCTATTCTGTAAGAGGGGTATATTACTGCACTGTTAGATATAAAAGAAAGCAATAGGTATATCCTAGCATAAGTTCCAGTGCGAGGTAACTGTCACCCTGCAAAAGGAAATACTAATACCACATGGCACAGACAACAAAACTGCATTCCAGGCTGCCTGACCACACATGCTATCAGTGAACATAGATTAGGGCCAAATAATGAGAAGCACCTGCAATTTCTAAGCACTGAATCTGGTTTTAGGAAAAAAAAAAACAACAAAAACAAAAAAACCCACACAAACCCACATCATTGGCATTAATTTAATGTATTTTTTTTAAAGACCAGTTAGAATCTCTAAATGGAAGTCAACAATCACTTTGAGGATCTCTTAGTATGTCAGGGAGGAATACAGCAAGTACTGACACAAAGCAAGACATGCCATACTAAAGACTATCTCCTCCAATTAAAATACAGATCCACAAGTCTTGTCCACTACTTATTGTCTATCAGACCCACAGCTCCTGGCAGTTACCAGAAAGTGATGTTCTTACAAGCAGTAATTAAAAGTAAGAATTAACATAGTTGGAACAATAACAGAATATGTAAATACCAAAGACACCACTCATGACAAAGTCTAAAGCAAAGGAGTTTCTACACAATAACGTTCAGGGTACAGTGCTCTCTTACAAGGTCCTACAAGTATTATTGCCCAAAACACATGAAAAACCATCCAAGCCTATATCACAAAATCAGAAGAGGAAGATTCTTGATGCAGCGAGACAGAAAAGCTAAAACTAGTAAACTGCATAGTAAAGCTTTCCGCTTTACGGGGATACAACAGTATTGCTTCCTTCATTCCACCGTAACTTTCACATTCAGAGTAACAGATACAAACCATCACTTTACAGCAAATTCACTTTGTCTTGAGCAAAATAGCCTCTACTAAGCAAAGTAAATGCCTACCTTAGCCTGCACATAGTGCCTGTACGTGGTACCACTGCATGCACACATTTACTGCCAGCAAGTCATTGCATGAGTTACATCACATTTTTCCTCACTTACATGAGGGGAAACATATGCACAAAGAATTTCACGATCTCATAGAAGAAGATCAAGAGGCATCAAGCTACATTTAAAACAAAACAGTACTAATGGGCTCGCTGGTATCACAGGCAGCCTCCAGCAATGTTTTGAATACCTTAATGTTACTCTTTCCACTTTTCTCTAGATTTCTGTTTTATCCTTTGAAAGAGAGAAGTACCTGCATACACGTAAACACAGACTCCTTCCTCCTTTTCATACAGTCCAGAGTAAGATGGATTTTGATAAAGTAACAGAATTTAAAAGAAATTGAACTGAAGATGAAAACTCAAGCTGATTTGACTGGAAAAGGTAAGCAAGGCTGTAACTGCAGCCACGTCTATCAGAGGGACAGAACCGCAGAGTCCACATGCATGATGCTGGACACATGATGCTGCGTTTATGATACTGGACTTCCCAGTGCTACACAGATTACACAGAAGCAGAATAACTATGAGCAACATACAGATCGTTGGACTTAAGAAATCAGAAATAAAGTATTGAGGAGACTCTCACAGTTCTTCCTGCTAAAAGCAAAGCTCTGAATTACTTATTTCAACTGCTTCAAATATACACTCTACTGCTCCTGCTCAGTTACTCCCACCACAGGCATTCCCAAAAGATGAAAAGTTCTTTAGGCTTTCTATAAATTCTACCTGAAGAGGCAATGCCTCAATTAGACATTTAAGAGATACTACCAAGAGCTATCAAAAAAAACCAAACACACACAAAACTTGCAATGGTAACCTTTGCTTTATCTTTCTCTGCAAATAGAATTCTTCTTTAGAGAGAAGGGCTCTATACTAGTACAGAAAAAACTGTAACAAAGGAAATGTTTATACACTGAAATCCCTGAAAGATTTCTTGTAACATAAGACTGCTGACAAACACTCATTAAAAAGCTCTCTTCCCAAAAAAGAGCACAAAAAGAATTACAGTGGTTAAGAGGGTAAGTATAATTTCTAGGTCATTATACAATAACAGTGTTCCACCCAAACACTGGTCTCAAATTCATGCCTCTTAACTAAGAACGTTACATACTGAATCTGTCAGTAGCAGATACTCTGCTCTTACTTTGAAAACACACCTACATTGGGGGGAAAATGAGTAATATTTTATGTCCCACATACAACAGCACTATAGCAAGCTCTGGAATTTGTGTAGCACATATAGAGCATGAAAGCAGTACTGATGCTTATAGCAGCATTAAGGTGACCTGAACAGCTCTAAGAAGGAGATATTATTCCCATCTTACAATTTGTAAAGAAAACTAAATCATAAAGGAACTTGCCACAACTCCTCATGGGGCACAAATAAAAGGCAGAACCTACCCATGCAAACAGTGCCTGATCCACTATGCCACTTTGTCCCCCTGTAAGACAAAGAACCATCTGGCATCACCCAGGACTAGGGCCAAGGCCATGCACTCCGACACCTGGAGCTCCAGCAAGTACACGGGCAAAGGGGTACACAGCAAGTAAAACACAATCTGCCTGGTTCTCACTCACATTTATCTTTTAAGCAGCATTAATATTGATTATACTTTTCCCTATCTTATTTTAACAAAACAGTTAGGGGTGTTTTTTCTTCTTTGTACGTTTCTCAACAGAGGTAACACTCTCTTGTCAGAGAGTCCTTCCTGAGCATACATGGAGACACAGCACAGGTCACAGAGAACAAAAAATACCAAAGGAAACAGTCATCATCAAGAGCTGAGAACATGGAATTTCAGAAGTGCAAGAACAGGGGCACCACTGTAGGCAGTTCACTTGAGAGTTTTTTCACTGAAGTGCCTTCTGAAATCCAGGCCAACAAGAAGCAGAGAGCTCTGCACTCCAACTGGGCAGCTGCACAGTAGAAGGCAGCGTGGGGGTGCAGAGCCTTGTCAGAGCACTGCCGGAAAATCCCCACGGGAATTTCTTTTGCTGCAGCTTACCTTCCTACCAGCAGCAGCCAAGTCCTTGGAGAAAAAACACACGGCATGCCTGATCAAAAGAAAACTTGGATTCTCTGATATTTGAAAATGTTATCAGGAGTTTGTATCACTGAACTCAATACTCCTGCTAGCGCATTAAATAAAGTATAAAATCAGAAATGCCCGGCAGGGGTTATCAACATTCCCTGTCGTACCACAAGAATGAGACGTGCGTAGGCAAGACTTAACTTTCTCATGCTGTGGTTTGAAGCCACATCAGGATACTAAAACACTCTGGTGCAGCACTGTCAAGCAGATTTACTTAGTGTTGGTTCTATTTCTCAATACACCCAAATCAAAAAGAGGAGAGGAAAAAGCAGCACTTTAACACTTACTAAATCACCAACTTGTGCATCCAGTTAAAGGTGTATGCTGCTAGATATTGCAAATCAATGGACTGATACAAATTACTATTATTGTTTAAAACACTCTCAAGAAATACAAGGAAATGCAACCAGCTAAAAAGAAAATATTTACAAAAATAAATGAAGTAAAAGTCATAATAAATATTCATCCTGGATCAGCAAGGCTCACAGGCAATTACAATACTGGGACAACGACTAAACTGATCGTTTATGAAGTCAGAGCATTCGAGCAGCACTGTTCAGAGAAAAACAATCATCAGGAAAGTGGCAAGAGCAATCCAGACACTAATTACTGTGTAAAAGTAATTTTTATCCACAGAGAAATACCACAATAAATGAATGGGAGACAAGAAATGGAAATCACTATTATGGAGAGAATTGGTATCATGGAACATAAGCAGCATGAGGAATTGCACAAGTAAGTCTTGTCAAAGAAAAGCAACCAGCTTTATTGTATGGTTTTGAAACAATCGGATGAAGGGTAAAGCAACAGATGTACTATCTGAATAATAGTAAAATATTTGATAAAAATCTCTCTCGGGACTGTTACCCTCCAAAATCAACTCAAATTGGCTTGAACAGGAACAATATGATGTGACCTGAAACCCAATGACTAGTCATAACAAAAAAGTGAAAAGCCTAAAATAGAAAATCAAAATAAATAAATAGATAAAAAGATAAGCTTTTCGAGGGCTGGGAAACCCTCCAACCACCACACGGAAAAGTGCTGTATCAATTTAGACTGATGTTCTCAGAAGCTGAAGTGATAAACAGCAATGGACCGCAAGTCTTGATTAGTGGGATATTGCAAAGACTGAAATTAGTTTTGATGCTATTCAGAAGCAGGACTGAATATGTTCATGAGATCCACAGATGGCATTTGCAGGTGGTAACAAACTTTGCAGATAAATTGCAATTGCCAGTTGCTACAAAACAGTAATAAGATGACCTAAAGTGATTAAAAGCTGATTTTTTTTTTTTTTAGAACAGCAAAATAAAGATTCAGTGGATAGGAGGAAGGGACAAATAGCAGGAACAGATCAAACCAATAGATATGGAAAAAGAACACACCAAACATATTTCAGAGAAAAAATTACAATTAAAAAAATACATGGGAATTATATGGTAGATCAGTTCAGAAGGTAAAACAAAAGACCCTTCTAGAGTACACTATCTGAAAACGCAGATCCAGAGCATGCTACGAGGAGGACCTGTATGCACCACACCAATAAAACTCATCGAGAAAACATCCTTCATTCCTGCAAAATCTACACCAAGAAGAGCAATTAATAGGACTTGAAGTTTGTTCCCTACAGCACCCACATACACTCCACTACTTTTCCAAAGACTCGTCTCCAATTTCAGCTTGCATTGGATGGGCTAACTACAGAGCTTGCCTTCTTGTAGACAAGGCCAGGGCTAATTAATGCACCAGTCTCAGCCACCATGATATAGTCAGATAAACATACCACGCCATACACAACTTAATACCCACAATTATTCAAAATACAAATGCCACAAAATTTCACCAGTCTCCATTAAGAGAAAGAGATCAAGATTTCTTATCTTCTAATTTTCATGGTCACACACAGTCTATAGGGCAAAAAAGTTAAAAGCCTAAATAGCCTGAAAAACTCTTTTTTTACAAAGCATTTGGGTAAAAAAAGTAAACAAACAAAAAACCCAACCACATACTTCTGCACTTTTTTTCCAAAGGCAGTAAAACTTGTCAGCTTTGCTGAAGTCAGTCAAGTTTAATCACCAAAACCAAAGGTTGATTTTGGTTGTAACCTACTTAGAAAATGATGACAGTGTTTAAAAAGCTTCCTCATTAGGTCACTGAGAAATTATTAACATTCGCAAAGCATTTCATTGTGCTTTACTACAGCTCCAAAGTGCCAGACCAAGATTCAGCTTTGCAAATACAGACAGCTTCCAAACAAATTCATGGAAAAAAGTTACTTACAGTGGATGCAATGCTAGATTAATGTTGTTATACTTACCAATCAGCCAGCAGGGCTTCAGAGAAAACACAGGAAATTGCACATAAATATTGCTCTGTCCTATTTAATATGTATTTCTAAAGTTAGAGCATGAAAGCGTTAAATATTTTTGTTTTCCATTAAAAACACTCTTTACATGGCAAGGCAATTAAGTTATTTTGGCATCCACTCCACATAAAGCAGCTGCTGTACAGTATGTTTTACTTTATAAAATATCTTTAATCAGCACACTGACTAGTTCTGTCATTTATAATTAAGGAGGTAAATGGCAGGTGCAGCATTAATTAGAGAAATTGAAGTCTCTGTGCAAGACATGCAGTCATACTAACTTAACACTTCCTAGGAATAGAAATGATTGCTAACAGCTTTGCACCACAAACCTGATTAGGTAAGACCACACCAAGGAAGAGGGGCATTTGCAACACAGTAATGCTTCTGAAGCCTTTACAATCTTTTATTACCAAATGCATTTCTTAAACTCTTCCTCCAAAAGGAAGAATAGAAAAACACTTCAGGAGCACAAAAGCCTACCCACTAAACCATTCTGGGCGAGTCTTTGTTTCTGCCTTACAAACAATGGGAAGGGCAGGGAGCAGAGGCACTGATCAAGAGAGAGGCAAAGCAGTTCTCTTAGTTGAAAAGATTTTCCCAGCCAACAAATAAGAAATGGGCTAGCCCAACATTTGGAGAAATGCCCACACTCATAATTTACAAACAGACTGTTGTAGTCCCTTCCCAACATAAAAGTAGGACCACCAGACCTACAATTACCCTCATAACAATTCTGCGATTACCACCTTAAGAAGTTGTGGGTTTTCTGGAGAATGTCCATAGTCTGTGAGTTAAATTAAATCTCTCCTCCCTTTTAAAACTGCTATGGTTATTTTGGTTTACCTTCTGAAAGGCAGCATTACAGCTATTTACAAATCTTTAGAGCGTACATATTCAGCAAGAAGCCCTACAAGATGAGTAACACTTCCAAAGAAGTGGTAGTCACCCTTAACACCAGTACTATGTCATGCTGTGTCCTTGGCAGACCGCAGCCCACAGTGGTGCATTCATTGTCTCCGTGTTCACCTGTTCTGCAAAGTCCCCAGGCACCACCTCAGCATGAAAAACTGTTCATAAAAACAAGTGAAGTTGGTGAGACTAAAATAATTACAGTGCTCACAGTCTCATTTGTAAACTAATAGTCTGGTCGTCTCCAGGCAAATGCTCTCCAACACTGCGTTGGTTTTGGCCAAACTAAGAACGCAATTTGAACGAAGCCAAGAAGCCCCTCTTTTGTATTACTTCAAGGCAAAAAGGCTAACCCTTCTGACTGCCACATTACCTAAGCTATGTTTTGAAAACCACTCAAATGTGCATCCTTCAGAAGTGAAAGCACAGCAGTACATCAAACAATACATTTAGTAACACAGTAGTAGTAAAATAGTAGTAAAGAGCCTTCTGCATTGATTTTAACAGCCTATGCATTTCTGCCTGAACTCACATAGCAGATTCGCATATTTAAGTCGAAAGCAAAATAAACACCAGGCAAAGCAACCGCACCTTGTTCTGTGAACTAGAAGACCAGTTGTAGACCTCTGTAAAATACCAACCTCACAAATACTGTACAAAGCATTGAATTGATTCATGCTTCATTGATGTTAAATGAATGTTTCTTCAGTGGGTAGACAGTGCCTTCTACATGCACAGAAACAAGTACTTCCAAGGCAAACTGCAGTAGATAAACAGCAGTGGATGGAACGCAAACTTCTTTGTGTTTTTCTTTCAGTGCTAATTTTGACTTAAAATTGACTCTTCTGGGAAGGAACACAATCCCTAGCTGTGCACAGTACCCCCTGCCAACCGACTTATGAAGCAGAACTGCTACTGACTCACAAATGAGTTATTCATCCATCCTCCTCCTGACAAGTAGAAAAATTACATGACCATGGCTGACAGAAGAGAAAACAAAGATTCAGAGGGATTCAGGAATGGTAAAAAGGAGAATTTAGAAAACAAGGATGCTGTGATAAAGACAATTTGTTATACTCTGCAAGACGACACAGCAACAATAAACCACTTTTAACCAGACTTGTAATTCTGTAAACAAACCAATAACAAGCACTGCACAAGCAAATCAAAAAGGCCACCATTTATAAACACCACAATATTTTGTTTGAAAACCTAAAATGAGAGGGTGGAATTTCAATAATATTTCTAAGCCTTTTCAGATTAGGCACAATCAGTGTGGGTGTGAAACAGCTGATTTAAACCAGCAGAAGAGAACTTAGGGGGAGGAAAAAGCCTTGTGTATAAATGGGAACAAGCACCACTAGGGAACAGACTTTAGAGAGTACACGTGGGGGTTAAACAGAACCTGCCCTCCCAGACAGGTGCAGCTTTCAGCTGAAATATTTCAGACAGCAGTTTTCACATTTTTATGGTATCACAAACAATTTCAGCTCCCAGGCAGGTCTAAGACAGTGATATTCATATAAACTCTCTGAGAAGACAGCAGCCATGCCCTACCATATGGTCTGGCACAGTTCAGCATATGGGATTGGTTGCGATTGTTTTCCTTTTCCCAAAATTAGCATTAAAATATAAATGATAGTTTCAATTAGAAGCGAAGCAACTTGAGCTCAAAATATTAAATTAGAAGTAATCCAATATTCTGAGACAATGCAGACCACAAAAAAGTTTACAATTTGTTAGAGAGTATAAATACAATTAAGACTGAGAAAAGAAATGAACACATAAATGAAGCAAATCCACCACTACTATGGTACTGAGCAGTATTTACTAACAATGTGGATAGAGAGAGAGATGTTTATGGCATAGTGACAGAATAGAATTAAAATCACATTCCCCAGTCTATCAGTTTGTATAAAAAAAATTAAAGAGGCTAAACTACCTTTTGCCAGTCAAAAAGCTTCATTAGCTAAGGTGGCTGCAAACTGCCAAAGCAACTGGAAAAAGCCTGCTTTACTATTTAACTTGTTCAGTCTTAACACAAAACTTCAACTTTTCCCTGTGGTTCAGCTTCCTTTCATGGATAGCATGAAATACATGGGTTCCAATTCTAAAGGTATTCTCCACCAAATAGTGGTGCATTATTTGATATCATAAGACCAATACCAATTGATCACATTTTGTATCACTGTATGTACGTATCACTACAATTCACACCGAATGATTTGCTGGAATCAGATTAACATGAGATAGCATTCCAGCTCTACAGATAGTTACATTATATGAAGTACTCAGATACATTCGAACACAGTTAAAAGGTGTGTCTTACTTTCCCATCCAAACTGCATAGCTTTCAGGGAGTTGTGGAACAAAAAGTATGGATCTTCCAGTATCAACATCTACTGCTCCAAAGCAGCCTGCTTCAGTTACTCCAAAAGTCCAGTGAAAGTAAGATTCCTAGGTTAAGACAAAATAAATTCTTAGAAGAAAACCCTCACTTCTACCATCTCTAAAAATATCTAAAATACACTACATCTCTAAAATACACTACAGTACATACTAATTCCTACTTCCACATATCTGAAAAAGATCTCTCTTGCTTTTGGAGGCAGGGAAAGTGGTTTAGGTCTAAAGCTTTTCAGACTGATTAGTTTTAGGTTACAATAATGCAAATCCCTCTCTTGGCAGCTGGAAAGGATCAGACATTAATAAGCTACCATAAGAAATAAACAGGTCAACTCAGCACAATAAACATACACCACACACTAAAATATACTCTTCCAATCTAGAATTAGGGAATGTAGTATCAGGAAGAAACAATCATGTCAATGAGATAAGGCAAAAGCAGAGTGCAGATTCATCAGGCTGTGATGGCCGAGTGCTGAAGTGAAGACCCAGTCTCCCCCAGAGAAGAGAAAGCTGCCCTAGGAACAGCCTTTAGCCAAGAGTCATTTTAAGAACAAGCAAGGAAACAACAAAATACCTAACAATACAGAGATGAATTTTGGTAAGGACAGACATATGCTCTGATATCCTGCAAGGTGCATCTCCTCTAAAAAAAAAAAATCAATAACTACATTAAGATACGCACTACCTATATTAGAATTTATTGGGTTTTTTTCTTCATAATTTACCACAGCTCAATTAAATTCAGAAAACAATGTACTGTAGCAGTCATGCAAAGTATGGGATATGCATAATTAGAGTTCTGTTATGCCAGCTTCCCCAAAGACTAAGAATGCGTTTGGCATGACATTAACAAGTTATTAAGTCCTATTTGTGACAGAACACCACATGGGTACTTAAGGAAGAGCCTAATTTGAGAAGACACATATTGCAAATTCTAAGATACATCCTGCTTTGTGGAATATACTATTTATAAAAGCTTGAAATATCCTTTTCTATTAATTAATTCAGTTTAGGTCCACTGTAACATGTTTCACTACAGAAGAAGGTTATTTTTTGGGTCACAGACAAGACTGAAAAAACTAAGCAATATTCCATTGCTGTCTTTAATATTACATTTAACACTCATACGCAGTAGAGCCTTGAACAGGTTTAGGTCCTTTAAACCAGTTAATGAGCCTTCATACTAAAGCAATGAAAGAGAGAGTAACTCAAAGCTGAAGAGGCAATGTTCTAAAGAAGCCAATTTAAGTGAAGCAAAGCAAAGGGCACAGGACAGATAAAGTGAAAATAATTAAAAATTGTTTAAAAATTCATGCAGTTGAAGAGAGTTTCTTAATTTGATTTGAAGCATTGATTCAGCTCTTACCTGGCGAAACACGATACCAGTATCAGTACAGTATCTCTGGGTTTCTTCTCCACCCTGCAGCAGAACAACTGAATTCCTCTGGACATCCTTATTCTGTCTCAGGCGATCACACAGCCGTCTTCTATTCAAGACAAAGAGCGCTACAGGCACTTTCAAGGTCTCATTCCCCAGCCAAAAGGAGGGTCTAGAAAAGATTTTTTTAATTGACAATTAATGGAAGATAAAGACAGTGGTTAGCACGATTCAGACACACAGTGTTTGTCACTTTAGTCTAGAAGAGAAAAGGAAATTTAGTTCAACTATACAAACAAGACGCTAGTCACTCAAGGGGAAGAGATGCTGTATACAAGCATCGCTCCCGAGCAACGATCAAATACTGCTCATACAAGTACCAAAGGAAAAAGATGGCAACAGGAGACAGGACTGGCTGCAGCTATGGCCCACAGTACGCCACTTGTTACATTCCTTTACCTAAAGCAACACGAAAAGTAGATGCAGAAAGCAACAGCAGCCTAGGCTGGCTGAGTAAAGGCAAAATAGTAGAGGAAAAAATTAGTTCCGAGATACTGAAAACAGAAATGGAAAGTTACATTAAGTCTGGCAAGTCCTTCTGGGAAACATTCAGTAGTTGAAACCGGGACCGGAGAGAAAAGATGATGGACAGCAGACACAGAACAACATCATTTCCCGTACTTACACAGTACCTGCAAATTTCTGTTCTATGTAAGTACGCTTATTCTTGCATGCGTACAAGCAGCTTCAGCAAGTCACTGAACTCACATATGTGGTCACAGGAGCACGTCCCAGGTACCAGTGACCTCCTGCTATACATCACCGTCTGCCCCTAAGGCAGCACAAATATGCCGAGACAGCCTGGAAAGTTTGTGAAGGATTGTACTCAACAGAGCTGCAACTGGGAGAATATAGTTCAAAAGTAGAGAGCTCTCTCAAAATAAACCAGTTACTAAGTAATTTAAGGTGTTTAAAGTACTACAAGAATATATTGCTGATTCATTCACATTTGTTATAGGTCCATACCTGCACTTTTTGGAGCCCTACCAGTAGAAACACAGTAGCTTGTTGTAGGATTTTATTTTAAAATCAGATGAGGAGAGAAGAATCTAAGGGCATTCCCTTTTTTTCATGTTTAATACAGCAAAGCTGTGCTTTGAAGCTTCAGTATTACAGATGAATACTGTTTGATCAATAAAATCCTATCATTTAAGTCCAGTTTGTCCCTCCACCTCAGCTTCTCTCAGCTTATTGAAGACTGACTGTCTGGACAGTCATTTTCTATCAGATACACTTCTAGTAGAGATGACAGAAAGGTGCAGTTAGTTAATATGTTAAGATGACAAGAAACGAATCACCAAGGGACTTAACTTTAGAGAAGCAGAGCTCCACATCTTAATTATTATATTGTTTTCATAGGCAATCTGAAAGGTAACCTTTGATTTATAGCTGCATAAAGTAACCTCCTGAAAGAATTTATCAGCATTAGAAATGTAAACCCTATAATTTCTTACTGCAGACACAGCATAAAAGAGCTAATAAAATATTTTATTTTACTTGTTTATAACTACTTGATATAACAGCATAAGTAATTTTAGAAGGCGAAAGACTGCTCTCGCTAATCTGATTTTCAAACTGTCTGCCTAGGAGTTCAGCTGATGGTGCACAAAACCCAAATGTGTTTATTACTTCACACACACACCTGATAACCCAGCACCATGGCAGGTGATCATTACAAGGGCTGTAGACTACCTATTGCAGCACATCAGCATAGCTTGGAAGTGCAGCATAAGCTTTCACTTTGCGATACCCATGCCTGCAGGAGTTCATACAAACCTAGCAAAAGCTACTGCAATTTTTAAATCAGCTAGCAAACCTTAAACTAAATATGGGCAAGGCTTTTCGGGTGCAAAGCTGTGGCTCAGCAACTTGGCAATGCGTGAGAGGTTGAAAATGCTGTTATCCAAGCAAGATCACCCCCTGGAGTAACTCCATGCAGGGGCCTGGAAATCATACGCTCACCTCACTGCAAGTATAAAAGGGAAGAGAGAACATCATCAGATACCCTTATGCCATAGGTTGTTCTCAGATCTTTGCATCTGCTGATAAAAAAAACAAAACGAAAAAAAGGTAGAGATTGTAGCACAACCTGTCTTAACTTTTGCTTCACAGGAAGGAAGTAAGTCATCTCCATTGTAATTTTACCCTCTTCACAAGTTTCGGGGTTTTCTGCTGTGATTTTAAAAAAAAAAAAGCGCCTCTTACCTCCCATCTTCTCCAGGCCTATTCCTACACCCTGGAAGCTCATAGGAAGCTACTACAAAGGCACATTTTCATCTCCATTAAGTTTACTATTAATGCTTTTATTGTACTTAAAACGTTTGATAACCAAAACAAGACTCAAGGAGAAATAATGGTATCAGGCAGCAATTCCTACCGGTAGTCCCACTAAACCACTTTAAGAGTGTCTTTTACTGGCATCTTACCACTCAAGCTGAAACGCATTCTGGTGCAAAATGATGGTTCTTCTGCAGATTTTATCTAAGCCCATGGCAAAACTATGTTCTTCCTTATATACTACAAATCTCGCTTTCCCTGCTTGAATTTGATGCCACAATATTCATCAACAGTAGAATCTGGCCCTGTACAGTTGTTTCAGACTTGCACAGTTTTTTCACAGGCACGGCCTTGGTCTCTATTTCAAGGCTGCTGTAACAGCCACAGCAGCTGAGCATGCCAGACCCTGCTGCAAGGGCTGCAGGACACAGGAGGGCTGGGCTGAGTGCTGCTGCAAATATTGTTCTGCTCCTCAGGTTCTCCCCCGAGAACTCATATGTTAATTCATGCCCTGGACAGTATGAGCTTGCCATACAACAGACTTACTTTCACAACTGAAATTCTGCAGAGAAAACCAGCTAGTTTCAGAGAGGACTCAACTCAGAGAAGTTTGCTTCCTCCACAGCCTTTGTTTTCTCTTTCCTCCTGCAAGTACTCAGATACCAAACTGACAGCACGTTCATGGATGGACTAACAACACGGCAAGACACCCACAGGTGCTGCTTTGCCTGCAGAGATTGCGTCACTCCGCACGCATGATCCCAGCATGAGCTTTCCTCAACTTACAGAGAGCTCTCTTCAGAGACTAGCACTGACAGATGAATTTAAGTCTTACGAAAAAAGAGTATGGCCGTACACCTGGCTTTCTATTGCAAATAATGATTTGGGAAGAGAACTCTCACAGTACTTGAGATCACAAGAAAAGCCTTCACACACAGGACTGGCTGTATAACAAACGGTCTGTTGTGACTATTGCTCTGTTACTAAGATATACATGACAGCTAAGTAGGTCGTGACTGGCCCGGTCTGTTTTCCACTTTCCTTCCAGCCCAAATGTTACAAATCCCTGTGACTATGCAGTACTATCTATGTCATGAATACTACTTAGCACTTTTTCAGGTTTCAAATATAAGAAGATAAGAAGTCATCGCTATGACACTTGTAGTATGTTGAATGGGTACATGTGTATGAACCCTGCAAATATATATACAATTACAGCATAATCAGCGTAAAACTCTGTTATTTGCCATCTAACAGTACTACCACAAAGTTCTTTGTAGAGAGGGAATTACAAGCGTTCAATTTCAGTTCACGATCTCTAATCCCTCAGTTTACATCACCAAGACACACAGAATTTAATTAGTGCAATACATTGGCTGGTCCTTCAAGGTCTGTTTCTTCTCTTAGTACAAGGACTCTGGCATCTCCAGCCACAAACTCAACTCAAAACTCTCATGTAGAGTTATACATTTGATAATGAAGCGTATTTAACGCAAGCACTGCTTTGTGGTGGACACCTCTGAAGCTTCTGCAAATAAGCATTAGTCGCTGTCAGAAATGGCTACTTGCAAGACCAGGACAGGACAAGTGAAGCTCAGCTTCCTCCTTTGCTCTAGTCTGGTACCAGAATTCAGCCATTTCACACTCCAGCAAAGGCCTCCCACAGTAGCTGACAGTTTCCCTGCTGGCTGTCACACACAATTTTTATGAGCACTTAGGCCCAAGCCCGCACAAGAGCTCTTTTATTTTATTATACTGGAAATGAAATGTAGCTAGGAACACTAAACTACATCTTTTTCTTTAAAGAATATTTTTATTTTGCCCTGAACTGTTGATTCTCAACACTTATTTTGTAAGTTTTGTATTTTCAGGAAGCTTACATTCCCTTACTGTATGATCCATCTAACATTTTGGATTTGTTTTGATGCAACCACCACAACACACTGGTAACCAAAAATACCATTTTATTTCTAGTTTTCCTACCATTTTTCAGTTAACATTTCGTACTCCTGGGTTTTTTCAGAAGAAAATTTATGGACTGCTATTTCTGTTCTACTGGAGTCACGTAGACAGGATCCAGGTTTCAATGACAACAAGAAACCACTGAAACTACTTTTCAAGAAGTTATCATTTGTTTGTTGACTGGGCCTTTTTTATTTGTTTGTTTTGAGCAACACAGTCATCAACATCAACCTGATGTCTAGCCAATCTTTAATGCTGTTTTCACATCAAATATGCAAAGTGCAAGAGGCCTACAGTAACAGCAGGACAAGCAAATAACCAATACAAGGGAAACAGCAAAAGCAGCTACCACTGTTTAAGGCGTAAACTGGATCTTTTCTTCACAGCGAACTCAGTGCTCCTCGCAAATAAGTCAACCACTCGAAGTCCCGGCCCCGACCCACGTCCCACCCTCCCACCCCAGCCTGGCTCTCGGCGGGGC
>NW_009631708.1:0-2199 GCF_000690535.1 Cariama cristata
GGGGCGGGGGACGACGACGGCGACACACGGATACTGCGCCGTGAGCCAAGAGCGAGCGCTCTCCGTTTAGGTACAGCTTTTTTTGGGGAAAGTGAGAAATGTCTCTGGAAAGACCTGATCTGGGGAGGAAAGTGCCTTTTTTGTCTCTTCCAGCGCCGTTTACACCGTTTACTTTCGCGCCTCGTAATCATAGCGTGTCCCTTGCCACAGTACCTGCCTTTGTGTGTGCTGCCAGGCACCCAGTACCCATCTTCTCAAACCCCCTGTAAGACCGTCCTCTGCTAAAGCTGAGGTTTGCTGTGCGATGTGGAAATAATTCAGGAAAACGACACGCCTAAGGGAGAAATGTGACTGGGGGATCCTGTGGGGTCACGTTTATTTTCCATTGGGGCAAATTGATTCGTCTGTCTCCTGTTTCAAATAGCATTTTTCTGTGTGAGTGTATGAAATATAATTTCCTTTAGTAAGAAATCCATGCCCTCAGGAAGGAGTGGGAAGGGAGTTGTATTTCCCCATTTAAAACATCCAAACCCTGGAAAGACAGTGAGAGGCAGTCTTGATGATGATGATTATTATCATTGTTTTAACTGGACTTCAGGGTCTTCAAACCTTGTATTTCCAGTCTGTCCCAAGATTTCCAGTATGTCCCAGTTATGAGGAACAGAAAAGGGGGGAAAATATCCCAGTCCTTCCAAGAGTCGCTCAAGGCACTTACACTGAGGGTTTTTTTTTGTCTGCTTTCAAATGACTCAGTTCTGTTTGGCCAAAAATACAGGAACTGACTGAACAGTATGTATGCCTGTGCTGTGTGGAGAATATAGGAATTTCCTATAACATCTGAAAAATGTTCTCAAGGCTTTAATACTGTATTACTCCTCTCATAGATGTTGAGAGGCATACTGACAGCCATAGTAGTTAATGAAGAGGAGTGGGAAACAGTGCTACATATCTAACTCGGTTCAGATAAGTTTTTGCCTAGGCCAAAGCAAAGAGAGCTGCCTCTGGGCTTCGCTCCCAGCATTTTCACTTTGGTATTTTGCTAGGAAAACTTTGACCTGTGGCCAAAAAAGAGCAGTTAAAAATAGCACATTCGTTCTGAAAAATGCATCAGGTTAATACTTAACCCCAGTAGACTTTTTCACACTCTCTGCTTTTATACTCAACAGTGTGTTTCTTTTATTCTCCCACCTCCTCTGCCTTTGACATGGATTAGATACACTAAAATGTGTTTATGTTTCTGAAGAGAAATTCTAATTGCAAAATTGAGACTGGGCTGCTTAGCACTTGATTCTTTTTTGTTGTTGTTGTTTTATTTTGTATGCTTACGATGTAGACCGCTTCACCTAATACATTGGACAAATTAGCAAACCATGGGAGAGTGATAGCTGGATTGTAAATGCATATTTTTTTGTGGTAAAGGTCATTGCTTTCCTCTCTGCACTCTCTGTAGGTGTTGTTTAAAAATTTATCAGCAAGTAAAATATGAAGCTAATCAATCAAATTTCCTAGCTTGTGCATTCTACATGTCTGTGTATGAAATAGGAACTACTTCAAGTTTATTTATTTACTCATTATTCTTATTTAGGAAATTTACAACAGATTTCCTGTAAAAGCTTTTTCTTTTGAGCTTTGGTATTGTTGCTTTATGCTATTTGACATTAATTTTGTATTGGCATTCTACTAGGCAGTCTGAGTATGAAAACATACTCAAATTGCAAAATTTACTTGTTTACTAAACAGCTCACTTTCAATGTAAATTATCATAAGTGGAAATGTGTTTTCAGTTAAAAGTAGAAATACAGCAACAGAAACTAAGTGTCAGGGAAAACATCTTAAAAAGACTAGCTGGAATGCCACTATTTCATCCTCCAAAAATAACATAACCAAAACTAAAAATGTGGAATGGAATTCAAAATGGAATTCATTTCCTTACACTGTAAAAAGTCATAAACAGCTGCTATTCTGCATTTTGGGTGCATGCTTTAGTTTGGGGAAGCCGTAAAAAGCAAAAAAGTAACTGTTAAGTGGCAACACATGGTGCAAATTTGAAAGATGTGAAAAGCTGAGGTAATAAGCTGTCTCTTTAGATACCAATTCCACTGCCTATCAAGAGAGATTTTAATCAGTGGCTCTAAATGAGGAGACTTTCTTTGGGTACCTTCCTGACCACAGGAAGGCTGACCGCATCCATCTGTTTAT